>NC_048596.1:269391289-269610168 GCF_003668045.3 Cricetulus griseus | reverse complement strand
ACACACACACACACACACACACACACACACACACACACACACCACTTCTAATTTTCAGTTATACTGAACACTCCCTGCCACTGCCTCCTAAAATATGTGGGCAGAATCATGAGATGTTAGGTAAAGTCAGAGCCTAGCACTGTATGTATGGCTGCGGTGGGCACAGACGCAGCATCAAGGCATCTGTGTGGCAGTGGACATCTAGCAGGGCCTGAAAAGGCAGCAGTGTATGCTGGCCAGCAGTGTGCACAGAGGCGGGAGGGCTGTGTCCATCCTGGTCTGAATCTAGCAGGCCGGGTGGGATGGAACCTGATACCCAGCACTTCATGTGGCTGGAATACCCATCACAGCCTGATAACTGGCTTTAGGGCCTGAGACAAAGCACTTTGTGAGGCTGGGGGAGGTAGCCAGCAGAACCTGAACCCTGGCAGTGTAGGTTGGGCATCTGCAGAGGAGGGGCAAACTACAGGGCCAATACCCAGCGGGAGTACTGTGAGATGCAGCAGGAGGAGATGCTTCCAACACACTCTGACATCTAAGTGTGCTGTGGGTAGCAAGTTAAATGGAACCTGATACCTAGAAGTGGATGTGTGGGGCGTCCAGCAAGCCTGATAACACTGTTTCTGGGGAGCAGCCGCAGGTGGTGGAGATGGAGGGGTGTCTATCAAGGCCTGGTAAGCAATAATGTGGCAGGTTGGGGGTGTTTCCAGGACGGCCTCCCGCTGGGGAGTGTTGGGGGAATAGGTGGAGGTGTCCACCAGGGCCTCATACACAGCAGTGTATGAGAAGCAGCGATGAGGTGAGGGTGTCTGCTACAGCAACTTCATCCAGTTTCGTACGCTGAGCAGTAGACCGAGTGACGGGATGTCTAGCAAGTGTGATGTCCTAAAATTTTATTCAGATTGGTGTCATGGGGTATCCATCAGGGGCTAACACTGGGGGACAGGTAAAGGAATGTCCAGCAAGGCCTGATAACATCATAGTAGATCAGTGAAGGCGGATGATACCCAAGAGGGTGGTGATGCTAGCAATAAACACGGGCTTCCTTAGTGTGAGGCTGTTGAGCAGAGCCCAGTGAGTAGCAGTGTGTTATGGGTACGTGCAGTGCCAGATACATAGAAATTTTGTCAGGGGTCATTTAGGACCCAATACCTAGAAATACATGTGATCTATACTGAGGACTTATCCAGCATGGCCCCATACCCAGCAGTTAATGTGGGGTTTCGTGGGAAGTCGTGAATGGCCCAATACTTAGGAATGGATTTGAAGGTGTGGGAGGTTGTTCAGCCGGGCCTGGCACCTAGCAGTGCAAGTGGGGTGACACGGCAGTGGTGTCCAGCAGCGCACATACCAGGTGGTGTGTGTAAACGAGGTGTCTAACAGTAAGCTAGCAGGTTATATAGGTCGTTGACAGGAGTGCCCAGCAGGGCCCGATACCCATCACTGTCTCTCAGGTGGCACTAGGGTTAGAGGTTGTCTAGCAGGGTCTGGTACCTAGCATTGGGTGTGGCACAGCAGAAGAGATGCTGTCTACCCAGACCCTATATCTAGAAGCCTATATAGTGAGGGCTCTACGTGTCCTTAAGGGGTGTCCTACATGTCCTTAAGACAACACTGTGTATAGGCCATTATCAGGGTGGGGGATGTTCATGCACAGCACATGCAAATTTCTAGGTATCAGCCTGCTGCCCACCCCATCCCACTGTACCTGTCAATACAGTGAGCGCTATGATCAGATCCAGCTGGACAGCTCCTCTCTGCCACTCGTAATGCATAGGATACCAGGCCTCACCACACCGCGCACCATACCACCACCACCTTTGAACTCCTCCTGCCCAGAGCTGACTTTGATGTCCAGGCCAAAGTCACAGTTCGACACTTCCTTTGCCATCAGGATGTTGTCTGGCTTGATGTGCCCGTGTGCGGCACTATTCTCTTGGCAGTAGTTAACCGCACACGCCAGATCTCCCCCAGGCAGCATGTTCCATCACCATACAGGTGTGTGCTCTGGTTTCAATGATGTGGGCCAACTTGATGATGTTTGGGTGGTCCAGCACCTTGGCGGTGTTAATTTCAGACCGGCTGTCAGAGTCATTTCTCTCACCCCTTTCCGGCCTGCACCTCTGTGTGAAGGTGGCACACCTCTGTAGAGCTGCTATTTGCCAAGGGTCCCGAGGACGATGCAATGATCCATAACGGTCACCTCTTCAGAGGAGCTGGCCTCCAGGTCCAGTTACGTCGTGTCCCTCCTCGTCTTCTTTTGCCTGCAAGTTGCTTGAGGATTTCTATCCTAACACCAACCAACAAAACGAGATTAAAAACAATGAGAAGCCGGGCCGGGAGGAAGGTTTATGGGTCTCAATTCCTACAAGGAATGGGAAGTGAGAGAGGTGTGTGATGGCCTCACGGTGCATTTCAGGGCAAGAACAAACTAAGCCCCCAAAGCAGTAACTGATAAAACAAACTCAAGATGAGGGCTGACCCTAGAAAAACAGGTGGTAACGGACAATGCAAAAGTACAGAAGGCTTGGTTGTGGGAAAAGATGAGCAAAACTGACAAAACACCATAAAAATAACCAAATGAGAAGACTCAGAGGAAAACTAGAGACAAATGAAGCTGACATTATAGCAGATACATCAAGGCTCTAAGGATCATTAGGACCGATTTCAAAAACCTATACTGCAATAAAATGTAAAACGGGAAAATGGACAAATTTGTAAATGCATACAAAATACTTGAGTAATCAATAACAAGCAATGAACTTGAAAGATTAATGAAAAATATCAACAAAAAAAGGCTAAGGCCAGACATATTCATGGATGAACTTTATCAGATCTTTAAAGAGGAATTAACACTAATGTTCCTCAAACAAGTCCATAAAATATGAGAAAGGAACACTTCCCAGCATGTTCTACAAAGCCAGTGTTACCCTGTACCCAAAACAGGGAACGCAGGCTACCTCTCTGAGCACAGCTGTTTACTGCCGGGCCTGAGGACCTGAGTTTCATTCCCAGAACCCACATGGTGGAGAGAACTGACCCTACAATACGTCCTCTGACCTTCACATGTACACATCAACACTAAATAGAACTTTTAAAATTCTAAAAACACATTAAACTAATATAATACACCAACCTTTATGTAGCAGATGGGACAAGCCTTAATGAGAGTACTTGATTCTTCACACTAGTTCAACAACTCATTTAAAAGGCCACGTTCAGGATCAAGATGAGTTTACTCAAAAATATAAAGTCAGTCAGAAATACAGAAATTCACAAATAAAGCATATGAAGAGGATACAAAAAAAAAAAAATGCACCTAGCCTTAAGAGCGACATGTTGGGGCCGGGCAGTAGTGGCACATGCCTTTAATCCCAGCAGTCGGAAAGGCAGAGTCAGGCGGATCTCTGAGTCTGAAACCAGCCTGGTCTAAAAGAGCTAGTTCCAGGACAGCCTCCAAAGCCACAGAGAAACCCTGTCTCGAAAAACAAACAAAAAACCAAAAAACAAAAAACAACAGCAGCAAAAAACAACGATATTTTGTCATTTTCCAGAAAATAAAAACTAAAGATGACAGTTTTATATGTGACAAGCCAAGTCTCTAAAGACAAAACATGGCTTGTTTTCTCTCATATGCAGAATCTGGAGGCTTGGGGGAGCCTGAACATAAAAGGGGGACCCCGGGGACATGAAGGAGGGCAGGGGTCTGTTTCCCTGGGATGCTCCACAGCGTGCTGGGCAGGGGGCAGTGTCTCAGTCAAGCACACAGTCCAGACACTGCTGCACAGTCCTGGGTGGTTCAGAATCCAGGCTCTCGAAACCCGGAGCCAGTGAGGAAAGGGCCAATGCATAAAACCCACACCAAAGTGGTTCGGACAAGCAGAGACAGCAAGGCGAAGGACCCATGAAAGCAAGGCTACTAACGGGAGACAGCAGCAGACCAGGCTGTACTTGGGTGTTGGATGAGTAGACCAGGCGCACCTCTCTGGAGACCATGGTGTCACACACCGCCTCAACGCACCGTTTCTGCCACCGAGGTCCTTAACTATCACAAACCGCTCGCCAACCGTCTCAACCACCTTGCACCAACTGTTAAATGCTGATCTAGGACCTGATTGGTCTAATGCCCACAACCCAACCAATCAGACTAGCTAGCCAACCAGGACCCTCCTGACTGGTCATGTTGAAGTCATGTGACCTTCTTTGTAGCCAGGAGGCTTTTATCTACACCCCAGATTAGCCCCAGCCGGGTTATGGAGTGAGGAAGGTTCTTTTGCAAGCTCTGTGCTGTTTCCCGGGATATACCTGCTATTATGCGCCTCCCCTACCCACTGCCTCTGTCCACAGGAGAACTCACAGCTGACTTCCGTTTTCAGAAAACAGACTTACTTCTGAAAGTCAGCTTCTAGTCCTCCCTGAGTAAAAAAGACCACCAGTTATTCAGTCAATGAATGTTTACTGCTCACTAAGGATCACCTGCTTGGTCCAAGGGGTCAACAAGACTGATCGTCTAAAATAAACAGTGAATCTTTGTTAAGAACCCTGCATCTGTGTCTAGAGTGTTTACCGTCTTTTCCCTGAGAGCCCCTCTCTTCCTTAACGCCCGTGCTTCCATGTATTTTAACACCTCTAATTAGTAAATTCCAAAGTTGCATCATAGAATAGTCATGGCTTAACATTTTTGGTTTGGGTCCCAAATATCTTTAAATTAAAAATTCTTTTCCTCGTTGGCCTTTCCCATTCTGTGCGCTGCTTTCGTGATGGGTCATTTTAATCCCACCATTTCTGTCTCAGCCGTAGCAACTTCCCCCAAATTATAATTTCTCCTGCACTTTTGGAAAATGACTTGTTAAACTAAGTCTTCATATTTTCTGTGCACTTTCTATATTCCCTCGGTATCACTCCCAGCTCTCAGTTTTGGTTTCTTCTGATTTAATGGTTTTATGTACTTTTGAGAATTTCAGACATAAGAATTGCATCTACATCACTCGTGCCCTGACCCCTCTTGCCCATCAGCTTCTCCCACATAATCCCTCCCAAACCCATGATCTCTTTACTGTTACCCGCGGGCGCGCGCGCCCGTGTGTGTGTGTGTGTGTGTGTGTGTGTGTGTGTGTGTGTGTGTGTGTAAGTACAGGGTCTTACCTTCAAGTTCTGGAAGGTGGCAAAGGGCAACCGCAATAGCCCATCTTGTCTGGGGGTCTCTTGGACTCCTCTAACCAACACCGCAAAGGGGGGGTTTCCCTGGCACAAAGGATTGCCCTCAGCACCTCCTCTGCACCTTTAGTGGACTGTGTGTTATGGGGCATGATGCTCAAGGTGGAGACACCCAGGCAGTGGCTGGAGGGATGATGTCATAGCAACAGTGCTCACCCCTGCCCATTGGCTGGAGAATGATATCACATCGACAGAGCTCACTCTTGCACATTGGCTGAAGAGATGATGTTACATCAGCAGTGCTCACCCCTGCCCATTGGCTGGAGGATGTCACATCAGTGGAGCTCACCCCTGCACATCCGAGCTGCTGCCTCTGCCGGCAGCTCCCTGTTGCTCAGGTGACAGGTGATGGCATTGATCTCATTATCACCCTTAAGTGCTGGAACCTCGCCTGAAAGAAATTTGAGAAAAATTTAAGGCTCCTCTTGGCTTAGCCAAAGTGGAGCCTTATGCATATATGTGGTGGCAGCTGTGTGGTTTCCAGGGGGCCTGGTACCCAGCAGTGCGTTCAGGATGACACTTCTCTGGGCCACGATCCCTCATACACTGTTACACACCAGCAATTGCTAGATACATCACCCTCCTGCCATCAAATTCCCAAATATACTGCTAGGTACCAGGCCCTGCTGGACTCCCCTTCCCCCACTGCTGCAGCCGAAAGCTCGCTGATTGGTATTCCTTCCTGATGGATGCACATAAGCACATTGCTTCCAAAAATGCACTACTATCTTTCAGGTGCTGAGGGCTATCCCCAGCCATCTCCACGTTTAACTTGTAGGAATCGGGCCTTGCTGAGAGTCCCTTGCGGAACAGTGAGCCGCGTACAATGCTAGGTACAAGACCTCAGTGGTCAGCCACCCCTATAGCCAATTGGCATACACTGCCGGTTACCATGCTCTGCTAGGCACTCCTGACACACGTACACTGCTAGGCATCATCCCTCTTGGACAGCATCCCAATGCCTCTGTTCCACTAAACTAGGAACCCGGCCTTGCTGGGTACCTTATCTTCCTGACAACCCACACCCAGTGCTAGGTACCCTATTCTTCTGGGTACACACCCCACTGCGGCTTCACATAAAGGTCAATGTATAAGTTCCAGCTTGGTGCCCACCTCCATAACACCAAAGTGTTGTGTAAGGCCCTGCTCTCAACACCACGACCCACCACCAAAGTCCCACGTACCCGGATTTCCAGCTGTGCTGTTCACCACCTTCAGCACAGGCTGTTCTCCTCAATGGTCAGAAGACAGAATCGGAGTGGAGTCATGCTACCTGCCTGACTGGCCCCCAGGGTGCTGCAAAGCCGTCCTCTGCCTTCTCCCAGTCTACCTTTGCTCCTATGGACCAGTGACAACTTTCCCATGGACTTGGTAAGGCTGGCCTCAGCAGCTCCATGCTTCCTTTCTCTGCACTCGGGTCAGTGTGAAGGCTAGACCAGGCCCCAGAATCTTGTCTTCTGCAGCAAACTGGCCCCTAAATGTGCACAAAGACACCCTCAGCTGTGGGAATGCCACACATTCAGCTTCCTCCCAGATCCACTGAGCCTGGGACTCAGAGAGGAATCCAGGATCAGTGTTTTAGAAGGTGGACCCCTCTGTGGGATGGTGCGGGGGAGTACACAAAAACGCAGAACGCACAGTAAATACGAAATTCAGATTAAAATAATCTCATGGTCTATCCCAAATATTGCATGAGACACACTCTATATTAAAAGATGATTTGAGGGCTGGGAGTGGAGTCAAATGGCAGCACACTTGTCCAAATCCTAGAGTTACAACTCCAACAACCCCAACACTACAGAAACAAATGCATTGTTTAACTAAAATTCACATTTAATGGGGGTTCTATATTTTATCTGGCAGCCTTGCCTCTGTTTCTCTAGCACAGGGGCTCTGTCAGGTCAAGAGCTATTTCCACACCTACCTACAGTTTGTCCTGTCTGCAGAGTGTTCTGGGTTCAGAGCCTGACAGAATCCTCATCAAAGAGACCAGAGAGACTTCATCCAGCAACTGATGGGAGCAGATGCAGAGTCCCACAGCCAAACATTAGGTGGAGCTCGAGGAGAACTGCAGAGGAGGGACAGGAAGGATTGGAGGAACTGGAGGGGTCAGGGTCAACATGAACATGGCCTGCAGAATCAATTGGCCAGGACTCATGGGGACTCACAGAGATCAGGGAGTCTGTAGGGGTCTGACCTAGAACCTATGCATATATGTTTGTTTTTTGGTTTTTGGTTTTTTGGTTTTTTGGTTTTTCACAGGGTTTTTCTGTGTATCTTTGGAGCCTATCCTGGCACTCACTCACTCTGGAGACCAGGCTGGCCTCGAACTCACAGAGATCCACCTGCCTCTGCCTCCCAAGTGCTGGGATTACAGGCGTGCGCCACCAATGCCCGGCTCCTATGCATATATGTTAAGGCTGAGTAGCTTGGTGTTCTTGTGGGATTCCTAGCAGTGGGAGCAGGGTAGTCTGTAACTGGTTTGCCACCTATGGGACCCTTTTCCTCCTACTGGGTTGCTTTGTCCAGCCTTGATGTGATGGTGTTTGCCAGGACTTAGAGTAACATATTATGATGTGTTTGGTTGATGTCTCTGGGACATCTGCTCTTTTCTGAGGAAAATCAGAGGGAGAGGAGAAAGGAGGAGAGGAGAGGGGAGGGGAGGGGAGGGGAGGGAGGGGAGGGGAGCGGAGCGACTGGGGAACGGGAGGGAGGGAAACTGCAGTCGGTATGCAATACTTGAGAGAAGGATTTAAAAAGGAGTATCAACTTGGAAGGGGAGACAAAGCTGTCTTTATAAATAGTAGGAGAGACGACAATGCAAGTCCAAGAAGACAAAGAAACACCTAGAACTAATAACCCAGTAGAGTGGAGTTGGAAGACCCGTTAATATGCAGTAGTCTCTCATGTGTCCCAGCTGACCAGGCTGACTAGGACATGTAAAATAGTGTCATGGGCATTCCATAGTCACATGGAAACCTAACTCTCCCCTCTCTACATGTGTGTGCCTGCTGATGGTTTGTTTTGTTTTTTTTTTTCATATGATATGGAGAAAACTATGTAAGTGTGGTAGAAGAAATAAGAAAGAATACTGTTAACATGTCAGCACTCCTGAAATTTCTCCGTAGGTTAAGTGTAATCACAATAAAGCAAACCCAACAGAATTCCGTTACAGATGGTGAAAAACTAAATGTAAATTTTGTAAGAACACTGAAGAGACCCTCAACAGTAATGAAGACCAAAGCTGGAGGGGCTAGCCATGCTCGATCGCATGACTTTTAATGCGCAGCAGCAGGAATGATGACTGCAGCGTTTCAGAGAGAAGAGAGAAATGGATGAGTGGAAAAGAATGGAAAACACAGAATGTGACCCTCGGGAGCATAGCCTGCTGATCTATTACTACAGGAGCAAAGGCAGACAACCGTGTCAGGTTCTTTCAGAAAATGTGACACCCTCTCCACTAAAGTCAAAGAGAGGGAAAGGTGGAGGGGGAAAGTACTTGTAGGAATTATGGCTTGGACTTTCTAGAATGTGAAAGAAAACATTGATCCATGGTATAGCAGTCACTCCTAGTAATGGGAAACCAAGCTTCTATTCATGGAAACAACAGAAGGTCAAAGAGAAAAATTTACACACAGCCAAAACTTCTCTTCATTTACAAGGAGACACCAAAAACAATGTAGACACTGTGGCTCTATAGCTGTGGGTTGGGGGTGAGGATTCCAGACCCCGTTGGAGACTCTGGAAGGACAGGCACAGAGGATGGCTTCATCAGTCCCCTCCCATGCTTTGGTTTGTCTTGAGTTGATCTGAGGGTTGTCTTGAGCCCAACAGGGTATCACATAGAACTGTATCACCTGCCGGGCGTTGGTGGCACACGCCTTTAGTCCCAGCACTCGGGAGGCAGAGGCAGGCGGATCTCTGTGAGTTTGAGGCCAGCCTGGTCTCCAGAGCGAGTGCCAGGATAGACTCCAAAGCTACACAGAGAAACTCCTGTCTCGAAAAACCAAAAAAAAAAAAAAAAAAAAAAAAAAGAACTGCATCACCTAAGGCCAGCTGCAGAGTTTACCTGTGTCTCCTGACCTGACCCTGAGAATATCCAGGATGTCCAGGCTAAGGATATCTATGGTGGATCTTAGTGAACAAACCCTTCAGTTTTTGAAGAAGAAAAACAAACCATTTTATGCATGTTACAAACGAAGGAAGGGAAAAGAAATACACTTCCTTAGCTGCAGTGGAAGGTTGTGCTGCTGTGGAATCACTGGCAGGAGAATTGGGCTCAATGTCTTTTTCTTTCTTGTCTTTCAGCAGAATGTAGAGCTCGTGCAGGATAAGGATTATGCTTTTGAAAGGAAGCTCCCTCCGTTCTTCCTTCCCAGGGGCAACACCATCTAGCCCATCCCTGAGTAACAGGAGCTGTCCCTAGGAGGTAGGTTGCAGACTGCCTCTACTGGGCACTCACCACAGGAGCCATACCAAAAAGGAATGTGTGACAAGTTTAGACTCTCTGGGGCCCAGTGAGAGCCCTTCCCTGAGAGTTTGTCTACCAGAATTGGTCCTGTGACTGTCACGACCACCAGGGTTTCAGACATTCTACTGTCCATGAACAGTCTGCTGTGGTTGGCCCTGATTTGAGCAGTAAAAGATGGAGCTATTTTTTTTTTTAATGAAATCTGCCTGCCCTTTGTTTTTACTAGGGGAAACAAACATCAGAAAGTTATTTATAAATGACCTTCTGAAGGGTCACTCTCTGAGGAAGGGGCATGGCAGATCTTTTCCCTGAGGCACTACCTGACCTGAACAGGGTGGCTCACTCCCAACCCCTCCTTAATCTGTATTGTCTAATTGATATCTACAATTCTAGCTTCTACAGAGTTCTGATGAATAATAATAAATACAAATAATAATAAATACACATTCAAGGCCTATGACCACGCCCCTAGGAGCTGTTTTAGACCACAGCTCAGGTTGATGGTTAGGAAAACAGTTGAATTTTCCCCAGCTGCCAGAACAGCTGTGCTTTATCAGCTGACATAAAACTTCAAAGTAGGGCTGGAGAGATGGCTCAGAGGTTAAGAGCACTGAGTTCATTTCCCAGCAACCACATGGTGGCTCACAACCATCTGTAATGAGATCTTGCGCCCTCTTCTGGTCTGCAGGGATACATGCAGGCAGAACACTGTATACATAATAAATATTTTAAAAAAGAAAGTCTTAAAAAAAAAACTTCAGAATAGCTTTAGATTAGACCAGCTCCCTTGCTAATGGTTTTTAAGATAAACTATTCCCAGAAAAGCAATCTAGTCTACAAGGAGGTATAGCCAGCTGTCTGATTTGTTGAGCCATGGTTAAAAGTGTAAACAACCTAATTGCTGTACACACTTTCTGTGCTAGATCTGACTGATAACCTAGGACAATAATTAATTGCAGCTTTTATTCAGAAATAGCACAGGGGGAGAAGTTCTGACTGGTCAGGGCTACAAAATAAATAAATAAAGTGACTTCATAGCACTGAGAAAGAGTTACAAAAAAGTTACATACAGGACAGAAAATAAATTTTAAGATTTGAAACACTTTTAGTGTCACTATGCCTTGGGGAGTGCTGATTAAGCTGATACTAAAAGATTTATGGTAATCCTGAGCCCAAACCAAAGAATATACTCCATCTAAATGGGGCATTCTCCAAGTCCAAGAAAGCACAGCTTTTCCAACCGCTGATCACAGAATGTTAGTTCAAAATGTTTATACACTCAGAAGTATAGGTTATAGTACACAATTTCCTTATTTTCTTAGACTCCTCAGTAGTTTAGGTTTATAACTCTGTTAAAATCCTTTATAATACTACCCTTCTTGATAACTACATGACTGATTCTTTCTCTGCAGCTGCAACAGCCACCAATAAGGCAGCTGACTGGGCAAAGACGCTCTTTCCTTACTCTGTGACAAGTTATGTAGATTGATGGCATGTGAGTTCTCAGGATGACTATGCCCTTTCCATTTACTTAAGAAATGGAATGTGACCTTCAAATGTAGCTCCTGTACTACTTGAAAGAGTTTGTTGGCTATATATAGCTGTGGAGAACATGAGAGAATAAATATGGTTATCCATCAAGAGAGTGCTTCAGTGTCTCCCCCACACACACCCCCAAACCCTCAGATAGAAAAGACTTAGTGCACTGAAACTGTGGATTGCTTTCAAACCCTGGGAAGTATAGGATCTGGCTCTCCCTAGATTGTGATAGCTCCCCCATATATCTATAATAAACTCTCTACTACACCATACCTAGGAGTAGTCATGTTCTTTCCTTTCCTTTCATTTATTTTTTTCAATATCATTGTAAGGACTCTCTGACAAGAACTCCAATAGCACAGGAAACTAAAAAGCTTCTGTGCAGCAAAAGATGATAACATAAGGAGCCTGGAGAAAGAGAGCTCATCACCGCTTCAGGGCCTTAACATATAGAATGTGCGAAGAGTTGCAATTACTGAACATCAAAAAAACAGCCAATCAATAAATGGACTAGTGAACTGAACAGTTTTCAAAAGAGAACACACAGAGGTCAGTAAATATTTTACAAAGTCTCCAACATCCTTAATTTTAGGTAAGTTCAAGTTAAGGTCACTTTGAACTTCCATCTCACCTAAACCCCAATGGCTGAGAACAGACAACAATTGAAGAATTCTGGGAAGGATGTGAGGAGGGGATGCCTCAACAACTGCTATTGGGTGTGTAAACTGGAGCAACATGGTGGGAATCGGTATAGAGGTTCCAAAAACAGAACTACCAGATGCCCGGGTCTACCATTCCTGAGCATGAACTCAAAGGATGCTGTCTACATCCAACCAAGAGATGCCCACACATCTATGCTGACTGTGACACTGCTCACAAGAGCAAGACAATTAGGTACAAAAATATATACCCAAATGAATTCTGTTAGTTTATTGATTTAAAAATTAAACATGAAAAGCAAGAAGTAAGCTGGTGCACACTTTTTATCCTGGCACATGGAACACAAAAGCAGGTGGATCGCTGAGTTTACGGCCAATATGGTCTATAGAGCAAGTTCCAGGACAGCCAGGGCTACACAGAGAAACCCTGTCTTGAAAAACAAAGAAGCAAAATGCTACTAAGCACTCAAGTTATCATAGAAGGTTTAATTCATCATTAACCACCTGCATTCTTACAACAAAGTTTTGAATTTCATTTTCCCTTACCACTGTATAGATGAAGACAGTAGAATTTAATTATTATTTTAGACTTTATTGAAAATTGACACAGCTAAAGAACTATGAAACAAATGAAATTTTCATGCCTGAGGTGAAGCAAAGCATGATCATTTTATAGGCAAAGATAGATCTTCAGAGAGGAGACATCCTGTGAGCAACAATCCCCGAGTCACAACTCAAGTTCCACAGAGAAGCCCAGTGAGTCAAAAACTATGAACCTGATGGACTCAAGCAGATATCTTCCAGGAGACACAAAAGAGCCAAGCCGGGGCTGGAGAGACCTGCAGAAACAGTGGACCTGACCTACTGATAGTATGGAGACCCTTGTCATTAAGCTGGGGAAACAGCATTGGACCAAACCAAGCCCCCTGAATGTGGGTGTCAGCTAGGAGGCCAAGACAGTCTATGGGACCTCTAACTATGGAGCCAGTCTTTATCCCTAGAGCACAATGGACTTTGGGAGCCCATTCCCTATGGAGGGATACTATTGCAGCCCAGATACAGCAAGAAGGGCCTAAGCCCTCCCCCAAACCATTTGACAGACTTTGAAGGTCCCTGGTGTGGGGGGCTCACTATCTCTGGGGAGGAGTTGGGGGTGGGTTTGGGGGAACATGGGAGGATGGAAGGGCAAGGGAATGGGGGGATGGATATGTAAATATAAGAGGTAATTAAAGAATTAAAAAATTGTTTTAAAAACACACACACACACACAAAAGAAAATATTAGGCTTCTGTTCTAAGAGATAACAACCAAATGTAACAAAATAGAGTATAAAGCAAAAACCATCACGTCTAAGTTGAACAAGGCAGCCCAACAGAACAAAAGGAGTCTCAAGAGCAGGCACAAGAATCAGAGACTCACTCTCTCACACACTGAGGAGTCCCATAAAATAGTAAACTGAAAGTTATAACATATACACAGAGTACCTGATGGAGCCCTATATAGGCTCTCTTCTTGCTACTTCAGTCTCTGTGAGTTTATAATGAGTCTTGCTCAGTTAATTTACAGGACCTTGTTCTCCTGGTATCCTCTGTCCCCTCTGGCTCTTACATTCTTTACACCTCTTCTTCCATGGGGAGGAATTTGCTAGAGACATACATTTAGAGCTGTGTAAACAGACATTTCTGTCCTGCCTGCCAGTTCCCAAAAAAACAACTCAGAAGCTGAATATGAATTATAAATCTGTGGCCAATGGCTCAGGCTTGTTATTAGCTAACTTTCAGTTAAATTAACCCATATTTGTTATCTATGCTTTGCCACATGGCTTAGTACCTTTCCTCAGTCTGGTGTGCCCATCTTGCTTCTCTGCACCTGCTGGAGACTCTCCTGACTCTGCCCTTCCTCATCCCCAAAGTCACACCAGTCATTCCTTGACCTATAGTCCCCTTGTTTTATTCAGGTTTACTCTTGCTGTAATGAAACACCATGTCCAAAAGCAGCATGGGGAGAACATGATTTATTTGGCTTTCATATCTTGAGTCGCAGTCCATTGAAGGAAGCCAAAGCAGGAACAAAAAAAAAAAAAAAAAAAAAAAAAAAAAAAAAAAAAAAAAAAAACAGGCAAGAACTGGAGGCAAGAGTTGATGCGGAGGTCATGGAGGAGTGTTTACTGGCTTGCTCCTCATGTCTTGCTCAGCCTGCTTTCTTATAGAAACCAGGACCACCATTCCAGGGATAGTCCCACCCACAGGGAGCTGGGCCCTTCCACATCAGTCACTAATTAAGAAAATGTCCTACAGGCTTGCCTACAGTCTGATATGGGGGCATTTTCTCAACTGAGGTTCCTTCCTCTCAGATGACTATGGCTTGTGTCAAGTTGACATGAAACTGCCCAGCACACATGGACTCTCCAGCCATACTGCCCAGATCCTCATCAGTTTCCATTCTCGGCTCTCACAGGGACCCTAATGCTACCAGCCATGTCTACCCACCAACACAGATGTTCTCCAAGAGGACAAGTCCAATTTTCCTGTCTACCTGCTGACTTTACCTCACTGTCCCCTATGCTCCTGTGAGTCAAATTCATATTTAGGGAAATAAAAGAATAGAAAGGGTTAAATGGGGTGGGTATGAGAGGGCAGAACAAAGGAAGGAATACAGGGTTGGGGAGCTAACACTAAAAACATTTTTTAAAAGTCATATTGAAACTCACTACTGTTGAGTTTAAATGGATTTGCCCTATAATAGAGCGGCAATTCCCTTCCTAAATACAATAGTTTAACAACAAGAAGAACAGCTCAGTGTCAAGAATCAGCTACCTCCTTTGGAATTGTTGGCCAATGGGGTCCCATAGACCCTAATTATTATAGTCTATTGCCAATGCTATTGACTATCCTATAGAACTTGATATTAAAGTTAACCTTTAGATCAGTGCTTCTCAACCTGTGGGTCATGACCCCTTTGGAGGTCATATATCAGATATCCTGCGTATCAGATATTTACATTATAATTCATAATAGTAGCAAAATTACAGTTATGAGGTGGCAATGAAATAATTTCATAATTGGGGGTCACCACAACATGAGGATCTGTATTAAATAACTGCAGCATCAAGAAGGTTGAGAACCACTGTTTTAGATGTTATCCTACAGAACCCTGTTGCTAATAACATCACAGACCTGAGCTATGGAACATGGAGAATCAAGCTGGTACTCTACTGGAAGCCTCATTCCTCATTCTTCATAGTGCTAAAAGGTGCTACAAATACTACTGGCGGAGAAAGGAAGTCACCAGTCTTACCCATCTGTGAGCTACTGGTGTGATAGTGACACAGCCACTTTCTGAGTGACCTTAATGCCCAGTCCACAAGTAGAAACACACTGTTATCAGGAATGGGTCATGGGCCCTAGGGGGAAAACTATTACTATTAGTTTCCTAACTCCCAATGATTTTTTATGAGCATAGATTAATGCCCCTCTCAACCCTGATCAGAAAAGCTTTGTTTTGCAGTAGATCGTGATTAACTCAGAGACCCACAACTGGTCAAAGTGAGACATCAGAGTGCTCAGCCATAAATGGAATATCCACATCACATCCTGTAAGCGAATGTGAGTCCCAGGTTTCAGCACCAAAATGTAAGCGAGTGTGGGTGTTACAGTTCTGGAGCTACAAAGGTGTCCTGACTTATTGGGGAGCCAGGCTACCTAGAGCCACACTAGGTCAGCTCTAGAGGCTGGAGCCACAATAGGACAGCTTAGCCCTGGAGGGAGAAGTGTCCTGACTTGTTGGGAAGCCAGATTACCTGAAACTGGGGTGCAATGGGGATGGTCTTCCCCATGAGATATAGCAATTCTGCTCCTCTTCTAGAGAGAGCTGTTACAGATAAGCTCTGCTCTGTTCCCCTAGCAGAGCTAAGTGCTTCTTCTTGGGCCCTTCTTCAGCTATGGTCCGCTGAAGGGGAAGCTTTTGCAGAAATGTGGCAATCTGCTTCAGCTCCAAGGAAAAGTTTTTACTTTTCTGCTAGAGCCTTGCTCAGTCCCCCTAAGGGAACATCCCAGTAAGTTCTTCTATTCTGCACTGGCGAATTAAGATCGTCACCCGAGACTCTTTAGAGAAAGACATTTATTTGGGAAGGAGGAGTCCAGGAGAGTGGCTGCCTCTGCCAGGGTGGGAAACAACAGCCAGCAACTGAACAGGCAGAGGGGCTTTATAGGGCTTTTTGGGGGTGGAGTTTTTTTCAGCTCAGGAATTGGTTAGTTTTCCTGCTCAGGGATTGGTTAGGTTTTTTTTTGGAGTGGGGGCAGGGGGAAGAGATGGCTCTGATTTCAGGGCAAACTGTGTTTCTTTCATTGGTTCTTTTTAGCCTTTTGGCTCTAATTTTAGGGTCAGGGCATATTTCTTTCAGTGGCTCTGATTCTAGGGACAAAGTGTGTTTCTTTGGCACTAGTTTCAAAGTCAGGGTGTTTTTCTTTGGTTCTGGGTTCAGGGATAAAGTGTTTCCTTCACTGGCTCAGGTGTCAGATCCTGGGTGTGTTTCTTTCACTGTCTCTGAGTTCAGAGTCAGGGTGCTCAGGGATTGGTTGGTTTCCTGGTCAGGGTGTTCAGGGATTGATTGGTTTTGTGTTTCAGTTGATCAG
Organism: Cricetulus griseus; assembly: GCF_003668045.3. NCBI lineage: Eukaryota > Metazoa > Chordata > Mammalia > Rodentia > Cricetidae > Cricetulus > Cricetulus griseus. Next base: position 269,593,648 of record NC_048596.1, on the reverse strand, counting down.
GGGCAGAGTTGGCTCTGGTGTCAGGGCCAAAGTGGGTTTCTTTGACTGGCCCTTTTACCCTACATCTCCTCCCAAGGCTCAGGGATTATTGTAGAAGAAAGTCTGTAAAAGCCAGAGATGGTAGATGACTACAAGGAAACAGTGTTTTCCATATACAGCCGGGCATTTGCACACAGTGCAGTTCTAACAACATGAACAAGACCTGCACAAGCTCAAGCCAGACAAAGTCCAAGCACAGGGGGAGGAGTAGCATAAAGCCCCACACCTAGGTAAAGAGCTAATGGCAACTGATACCTGGAGGAAAAGGTAGAGTAATTCTTCTTAGATGTGTTGACATGCTCCAGTGGAAGGCCACACACCTGGAGAATACGGACAGCACAAATAAGAGCTAACAGGGAGAATAGGACACGAAATTGGATCTGAGAGGGATCCAGGGAGAGTGACTATTATCAAAATCCATAGTATGAAATTTTCAAGAAAGTAATAAAAGTGGGAAAATCTACATATATAAAAACAATGAGATGAAGAGATGGCTCGGCTGTGAAGTGTGTATAACGCTCTCGCAGAGGACCTAAGTTCAATTTCCAGCACCCACACTGGGCAGCTCACAACCATCCGTAACCCCAGATCCAATGGACCCAACCCCTTTTTCTGGCCTCTGAGGGCACCTGCAAACATATGCACATACCCACACACAGACACATGCATTGCAATACTGGTATATAAAATAAGAAACCGTAGTGATAAAATGACTCCTAATGATAGTCTGCTGTGCTCATAGATCATTGCCTTGTTCAGAGAAGCTTCCTCCTGCAGCATATGGGAACAAATATAAAGACCCACAGCCAGACACTGGACAGAGAATGAGAGGCCTTAGAACACTCAGCCCTAAACGGGATGTGTCTACCAAATCCTTCTCAGAGCTCAGGGAACTCCATGGAAGAAGAGGCAGAAAGCATGTAAGAGCCAGAGGGGATGGATGACACCAGAAGTCCCTCCAACTCAACATGAACAAAGCTCGTATGAACTCACAGAGACTTAAGCAGCATGCCCCAGGCCTGCACAGGTCTGCATCAGGTCCTCTGTGTATATATTAAGGCTTCCAATTTAGTGTGTTTATGGGATTCCCGAGCGAGCAAACCAAGGTGGTCTCTGATTCTTGTGCCTTTTCTTGGGCTTTTTCTTCTGTTGATTTGTCTTGTCCAACTCCTAAGTGAGTTTTTGTTTTATCTTATTATATTTTCTTTTTGCTATATTTTGGATGGATGGATGGATGGATGGATGGATGGATGGATGGATGGATGGATGGATGGATAAAAACCTAGCCACTAGGATAAAGGTTAATAGCCACACTTAAAGGCCAGCCAATGATTCAACCTTGTCCTCCAATGGACCAGCAGGTGATGGGATGCTGCTCTCTGGGGGCCAGCCTCCAGCAGCACATGGCTTTGAGAGGAATCCACGGAGTGGGTGTAAGCTGGACTTTTCTATCTGAGGGTGGCTTAGGAAAAGAAGCACTCACACGCTCTCATGATGGCGCCATCTTCATCCTCCGTACTCTCGTGTTTTCCACATCTTTTATACCCCCAACAGAATCTTCCAGGCAGTACAAAAGTCAAAAAGGTTGCATTCCATTTCTCAAGTGAATGATTATAGGTTAAAAACATGTTTTTCATCTCCCTTACATGATTTAAAACACAGCCATCAATAACCCATGCACAATACACCTAGTTCATGAGCAAACAGGAATCATTTTTCTCAGTCAGCTCTTCCATTAGCAGGCTGCAAATGGTGGTTACAAAGAATCAATCATTTAATTATAACCGGGAATATGATTTTTGGAGTGAATTAAGACAGAGGACATACCAGGAATGGACTGTGGTGTGAAAGGTGGAATTTGTCTTTCAGAGGACTGAGACAAGGATCAGAAATGAACCACTGGGCACTTTCTTAGCCAATATAGTTCAATATAGTTTGATCAAAGGAGATCAAAGGCCACAGGTTTGCACAAAAATTCTACTGTGATGTCTTGGACACCTCCCAGTAATAGTTTATCTTACTTCCCATATTTTATAATTTCATTTTATTCAGTTATGTCTATTTTTAATTTTCCTTGAGTTTATCTTTTAACTCATGAACTATCTAGAAGTATGCATTTTAGCTTACACATTGGAAGATATATAAACATTCCTAGAATTTTTTTCATTCATGGCTTTACATATTGAAGCTTATATTTTGTACCACCCAGCATAATGTGAATGTTTACTGATACTGGTGGGAAATGCCGCTTAGAAAAGCCTCAGTCAGGCGGTGGTGGTGCACGCCTTTAATCCCAGCAATCAGGAGGCCGAGGCAGGCGGGTCTCTGTGAGTTCAAGGCCAGCCTGGTCTACAGAGCAAGTTGTGCCAGCAAGTGTAGGCTCCAAAGCCACACAGAGAAATCCTGTCTCAACCCCCTCCAAAAAAGAAAAATCTCACATCACTAATGAGGTTTTCATGTCGTGACAATTAAGGGTATTGTATAGTGTGTGTATATGCTCAATTTGCACATGACCCAGGGTTCACTCTCCAGCACAAACAAAATATAAAACAAAGCCAACATAGAATTATTTGCCATCAAATGAAATATTTGGCATCTAAAAATCCTGAAAAACATCTAAAGTCATGTAATAGATCTATGAGCTATGAGAACTGGTGGACTGGCGGAAGGCAAGGATGAAAACAAGAAGGATCAGGTGGGGGTGGAAGGGACAGACAGAGAAAGTACCAGGGGAAATGACTGATGCTGGGAGACATTTGGGGCAATGTAGAAACCAAGTGGGGTAGAAACTGCCTGGAATCTATTGTGTGACCCTTGCAAAATCTAGTAATGGGGGCTATGGATCCTGAAGTGGTCATCTTCTATAACCAGGCAAGGCTCCTAGCAATGATCCTGGGACACCAACCTAGCCACAAAACCTTTGACCTATAATCTGCCCTGCCTGCAAGATGTGATGGGGGTGATGGTGGCCCAGAGCTTGTACAAGCGGCCAACCAATGACTGGTCCAACTTGAGCCAATGCCACAAGAGGGATGCCTGTATGGCCAGGAACCAGAAGCAGGACAGACCAGAGACCCAGGGTAGAACCAAACACAACTGGCAGTGAAATTATTCCTAATGATATTCTTCTTTAATCATAGAACAATCATCCAAGGGGCATCATCCAGCAACTGTTGGGAGCAAATGGAGACAAACACTAGGTGGAGCCAGGGGAACCCTGCAGAAAAGCAGGAAGAAGGATTGTAGGAGCCAGAGGGGTCAAGGACATCACAAGAACAGGGCCCACAGAATCAACTAAGCAGGCCTTATGGGGACTCATAGAGACTGAAGTAACAAACACAGATCCTATATGGGCCTGAGCTAGGTCCTCTGCGTATACATTATAGTTATGTAGCTTGGTGTTGTTGTGGGACTCTCAACAGTGCGAGTGGGGGTGGAGGTGTCTCTTGGGACCCTTTTTCTCCTACTGGGTTGCCTCATCCAATCCAGACTTGATAGGAGGGTTTATGTCCAGTCTTATTGTATCTTATTAGGCCATGTTTAGTGGATATCCATAGGAGGCCTGCTCTTTTTGTGAGAGAGAATCAGAGGAGGAGTAGATTCATAGGAGAAGGAAGGTGGGGGAGGTATGAGAGGACCATAAGAGAGAAAACTGAGGTGGGGATGTAATGTATGAGAGAAGAATACAAGCTTGAAAAAAAAAAAAAAACATGAACTCACAGTGTGGCAGCAAACACAGGGCCTGCACAGGTCTAAGCCAGATGGGATCCCAGTGCTGAAAAGAACACAAGCCCCCATCCATAACCCAGAAGCTGTCTCTGGTTGTTAACTGCTCACAAAAGGAAAAAATAGTTCCTCCAACAGAGTCTCACTGGGTATAAACAACACTTAAGAACAGTCTCTATGCCCAGTTGTAGATGACCAACACAAAACAAACTAAACAATATTTTCTGAGGTTTTCGTTTTTTTGTTTGTTTGTTTCATAATGCCTTTTCTGGGCATATTTTTGCCTTATAGGTCTTTTTCTTATATATTGTGTTTTTCAGTTTTGTTTTTATTGTTTTTCTGTATGTGCAAATATGTGTGTTTCTTGGGCTTTTTCTTTGGCTCTTTTTTTGTCTGTTTGTACTATTCTGGTTTGTTCGTTTTTTAGTTTATCTTATTTTATTTTTCTAGACGCCTGTTTGTTTTCTATTGAGAGAGAGAGAGAGAAAGGATGTGGATTAGGGTGGATGGGGCAGTGAGGAGGACCTGTGGGGAATTAGAAGCCATAATCAAAATACATTATTTGAAAAAAATCTGTTTTCAATTTTTAAAAAGAAAGAGCACAAGTGCTTAAGAAGCATTATGTTTAATATCCGTGGTGGTTTGAATGAGAATGGTCCCCATAGGTGCATATATGTGCCTGCTTAGTCACAGTTGGTGGAACTGTTTGGGAAGAATGAGGAGGGGTGGCCTGGGAATGGGCTCTGAGGTTTCAAAAGTCCACACTAGGCTCTCTCTCTCTCTCTCTCTCTCTCTCTCTCTCTCTCTCTCTCTCTCTCTCTCCTGTCTGCTTGTCACCATGCTTCTTGCCATGATGACAGTGGACTAAGCCTCTAAAATTGTATGAAGTTTCCAATCAAATGCTTTCTTTTATGAGAGTTTCCTTGGCTATGGTATCTCTTCACAGCAACAGAACAGTAACTGAGAAATTGGTACCAGAGACAGGGATATTGCTGTGATAGGTCAGACCATGATGTTTGTTGGAGAAACATGGAAGACTTTGGAACTTGGGGCTAGGAGAGCAGTTGAATGCTTTAAGCAGGGATTAATGGGTCCTCAGAGAAGGAACATGGACAACAGTGGTACTGGGGGTGATGTGGATCATGGGGTCCAGCTCAAGAGTTTTCAGAGGAGAATATTATTATCAGTTGGGCTAGATTCTTGTAATATTTTGGTAAAGAACATATCTACCTTTTCTTTGCCTTTTTCCTGAAAATCTAACTGAGGGTAAATTGGAGAGTGGATTAATGTCAGCAGCTAAAGAAATTTCAGGCCAGTCTAATATTGACTATGTCATGCCATTACTGGTGATCAGTCTTATGTAGATCTATAATAAAAAGGAGCAAGCTGGACGAATGGAAATATGTAATGTACAGTTTGAGGAGAAAAAAGCACCAGGAAGTATAATGTTGGAGCCAAGTCCTTTGCTCAAGAAGATAAAAAGTTTCAAGAAAGCCCTGACTCAAAACTGAACACAGGGAGTGATACCTTCAGGGCAAGACTCCACCCAGCTAAGCTCCCAACTTGTGAAAAGGAATTACAGCAAAAAAGCAGAAAAAGAAGCCATCAACAATGGACAGCTTATGTAAATGCAATTCAAGGAAGGGTCTGAATTCTAGCCCCAGCAAACAGAACTTGATAGCTTTGACCACGTGGTTCTGGATTTAGAGTCAAGAAAGATACAGAAAGTGGATGATTGAATATTCCTCTATGGTTAAGGAAAGCCTCTGAGGCCAGGCATGTGACAGGTGAGTCCCTGCATGCAGGCCTGGAGAAGCCATTATGTGACACTGTGAAGGTAAAAGCTTGATTGCCTTGGAGATCCAGAGATGTTAGAGATGCCAGAGCCTTGGGAAACCTGCTCTGGAAACCTGCCAACAGGTCATGGAACCAGCCTAAGAAAGAAAAGCATATTGCAGTCAACCAAGCAGTGAGAGATCTGAAGATTGCTTTGACATCACACTTTGAGATGTAAAATTTGGAGTTTGCCCTGCTGGTTTTCAGTCTTGCTTTTGTCCATTATCCCCTCACTATGCTCCCTTTTGAAACAGTAATGTATATTTTGTGACATTGTATGTGGGAAGTGTGTGATTGATCTGGTCTTTTTTTATTTTGGTTTTACAGGGGATTACAGTTAAGAGATTGCCTTGATTCTGACAAGAGACTTTTGTCTTTAGACCTTTAAACAGTGTTGAGTCTATGAAAGACCATAGGGACTTTTGAAGTTGGACTAGGAGGATCCAGGGAGGAGAAACTCAGAGAGTGAGTCTCAAGAGAGAGAGCATGTAGCTACCGGGAAAACAGGACACCCAGGCATTCTCCAGTAAGCCAATACCATGTGTTGATACATAGATGATTAGAAATTGCTTAATAATAAGAAGCCTTAGCCACCGGCCAAACAGTTTATAATTAATATAAGCCTCTGTGTGTTTATTTGGGACTAAATGGCTGTGGGACCATGCAGGACAGAAACTCCATCCACTCTTACCCTTCTGGAACTATAAGCCAGATTAAGCCTTCTTTCTATAAATTGCCTTGGTCATGGTGTTTTATCACATTAGAAAGGTAACTAATATAGAAGTTGGTACTAGAGAGCTACTCTTGGGATAGACCTGATCTTAAGCTTTTTTTTTTTTTTTTTTTTTGAGGAATGTAGAAGACTTTTTTAACGTTTAAGCATTTTATTTTTGATTAACATAAATAAATACCTGAATACATGTGTACATTTATTTAATGACATGATTTTCTTATGTAGCTTCACTAGTCTCACACTAGAAATCCTCCTGCCCCTACCTCCCAAGTGCTGGGGCTAGTGTGTGTGTGTGTGTGTGTGTGTGTGTGTGTGTGTGTGTGAGAGAGAGTGTGTGTGTGTGTGTATGAATGTGGTTCCATGTGACATTCCAACACATGCATACAACATACATTGAAGGAAAATTTTAGAACATGTGACTAAAAAAATATAATAAAAACAAGGAAATGGTTTCATTCATTTTGTAATGCTTTCAAGAGTGATTTACTCGCATAAAACATAAAAGACATTTTTCTCCAGCAATAGATGATATCAAAATCATTCCAGCCCTGGGTGAGCCGCTGCACTGTGCTGCAGCAGATATGTGGGAAGAGTGAACGTCAGGAGGAAGACACTGGCATTTGTACATCACCTCCACGGGGCTGACTAAAGCGAAATGGAACCAAACCGCGGAGGAAACTCAGCATTGTTCCCGATCCTGGGAAATGCCGCCCATAAAACTGTTTAACTGTTAAAGAGGAGGCAGATGGTGAGAGGAGAAGCAAGCACACATGGGATTTTTCTGCTAAAACATTTAAAACCCATATAAAGGAACTGCTCACTTTTAAAATAACCTTTTAAAATGTGATACGGAAGTTAACACACAATCACGGTAAGAGAGAGACTTGCAAAATACATTAAATAATAAAAGTGAAGACCTAATCCTTTTAATATATATTTGTGATATTTTTCACTAGCTTATTTTTGATAGTGTAAATATGCATATACAAACATTTAAAGTTGGTTATAAGCCATATTTTTGTGTTTTGCTTTTTATGCAATTACAATCCTCCTACATACCATAAGCTATTTCCCAATTTTTTCTTTTTTTATCATTTTTTTATTTGAATTAGAAACAAGATTGTTTTACATGACAATCCCAGGTCCCTTCTCCCTCCCTTCCTCCCCTACCACCCGCCAACTAAAACCCTACCTGTCACATATCCTTTCTTCTATTCTTCACCTGACTCAACCTTTCTGCTCCCTCATGACCTCTGCATCCTTCCTCTTCTTCCCTTCTCATTCTCGTAGCTTCCTCCCCCCTCTTCCCATGCTCTCAATTTGCTCAGGGGATCGTGATCCTTTCCCCTTCTCCAGGGGACAATGTTTGTCTCTTTTAGGGTCCTCCTTGTTTACTAGCTTCTCTGGCAGTGTGGATTGTAGGATGGTAATCCCTTAGTCTATGTCTAAAATCTACATATGAGTGAGTTCATATCATGTTTGTCTTTTTGTGATTGGGTTACCTCGCTCAGAATGGTTTCTTCTAGTTCCATCCATTTTCCTGCAAATTTCAAGATTCCATTGTTTTTTTTTCTGCTGAGTAGTACTCCATTGTGTAAATGTGCCACATATTCTCTATCCATTCTTCAGTTGAGGGGCATCTAGGCTGCTTCCAGTTTCTGGCTATTACAAATAGTTCTGCTATGAACATCATTGAACAGATGTCCTTGTATGAATGTGCATCTTTTGGGTATATGCCTAGGAGTGGAATTGCTGGATCTTGTGGTAGACTCATTCCCATTTTCCTGAGGAGCCACCATACTGATTTCCAAAGTGGCTGTACAAGTTGGCACTCCCACCAGCAGTGAAGGAGTGTTCCTCTTTCTCCACATCCTCTCCAGCTGTCATTGGTGTTTTTGATTTTAGCCATTCTGACAGGAGTAAGATGGTATCTCAGAGTTGTTTTGATTTGCATTTCCCTGATGACTAAAGATGTTGAACGTTTTCTTAAGTTTCTTTCAGCCATTTTAGATTCCTCTATTGAGAATTGTCTATTTAGTTCTGTACCCCACTTTTTAATTGGATTGTTTGGTGTTTTGGAGAATAGCTTCTTGAGTTCTTTGTATATTTTGGAGATCAGCCCTCTGTCAGATGTGGGGTTGGTGAATATCTTTTCCCAGTCTGTGGGCTGTCTTTTTGTCTTGCTGACTGTGTCCTTTGCCTTACAGAAGCTTCTCAGTTTCAGGAGATCTACAATTTATCAATTGTAGATCTCAGTGTCTGTGCTACTGGTTTTATGTTCAGGAAGCAGTCTCCTGTACCAATTAATTCAAGGGTAGTTCCCACTTTATCTTCTAGTAGGTTCAGTGTGGCTGGGTTTATGTTGAAGTCTTTGATCCATTTTGACTTAAGTTTTGTGCAGGGCGAAAGGCTTGGGTCTATCTGTAGTTTTCTACATGTTTGCATTCAGTTATTCTAGCACCATTTGTTGAAGATGTTCTCTTTGTTCCATCTTATAAATTTGGATTGTTTGTCAAAAATCAGGTGTTCGTAGGTGTGTGGGTTAATATCAGGGTTTTCAACTCTATTCCATTGGTCTACCAGTCTATTTTTGTGCCAATACCAAGCTGTTTTCAGGACTATAGCTCTGTAACAGAGCTTGAAGTCAGGGATGGTGATGCCTCCAGAGGTTCCTCTATTGTACAGGGTTGTTTTGGCTATGCTGGGTCTTTTTTTTTCTCCATATAAAGTTGAGAATTGTTCTTTCAAGGTCAGTGAAGAATTGTGTTGGGATTTTGATGGGGATTGCATTGAATCTATAGATTGCTTTTGGCAAGATTGCCATTTTTACTATGTTGATCCTACCTATCCAAGAGCATGGGAGATCTTTCCATTTTCTGGTATCTTCTTTAATTTCTTTCTTTAGAGACTCAAAATTCTTATGGTACAGGTCTTTCACTTTTTTGGTTAGTGTTACCCCAAGGTATTTTATGTTGTTTGTGGCAACTGCAAAAGGTGATGTTTCTCTTATTTCTTTCTCCACCAATGTGTCATCAGTTTATAGTAGGGCTACAGATTTTTTTGAGTTAATCATGTATCCTGCCACTTTGCTAAAGGTGTTTATCAGCTGTAGGAGTTCCCTGGTAGAGTTGTTGGGGTCACTTATGTAGACTATCATATCATCTGCAAATAGTGAGAGTTTGACTTCTTCCTTTCCGATTTGTATTCCCTTGATCTCATTTTGTTGTCGTAGTGCTTTAGCTAGAACTTCAAGGACAATATTGAAGAGGTATGGAGAGAGTGGACAGTCTTAGAAGACTTTAGCACCTGGATTAGAGAAGTTGTCAAACACCGTAAGCAGAGCTTGATGGGCTGTTCTAGTAGGGTTTTGAAGACAGCTGAGATCTATGTGGACTGTGGAGGCATAGCTCAAGAGGTTTAGCCAGAAGAGGATGTCAGATTCTCTGGAACTAGATTTACAGCTACTGTAAACTGCCATGTTGGTGCTGGGAATCAAACCCAGGTCCTCTGGAAGAGTAACCACTACTCTTAACCATTGGCCCATTACTCCAGTCCAAAATCTGATTTTGCTTATTTTTCATAACATCATATAGATTCTGTGATGCTTTGAAAGAAAATGCCCCCAACGGGAGTGGCACTACTAGGAGGTATAGCTTTATTAGAGTGGGTGTGGCTTTGTGAGAAGAAGTGTGTCACTGTGGAGGCAGGCTTTGAGGTCTCATATATTCTCAAGCCACACCCAGTGTCTCAGACCACTTCCTATTGCCTACACAAGATGTGGGACTCCCAGCTACCTCTCCAGCACCATGCCCCACCATGATGATAATGGACTGAACCTCTGAACTGTAAGCCATTCAATTAAATGGTTTCCTTTATAAGAGTTGCCATGGTCATGTATCTCTTCACTGCAATTGAAACTCTAAGACAAATACTTTTGAAAAAAGCCAATAATTTAAACATGTGACTTCCAGAAAGCAATTGTAATGTATTTCCCTTAAAAGGTGATATAGTGGGAAATTACCAATACAGAGCCAAGTAGAAATATAAGGGTATTTAATAGGGAAAAGCCTTACTTACAGAGCAACCTAGCCAATCGGCGCGGCAGCAGTCTGTCCAGCAAGTACAAAAGTGAAACGGAAAGAGAAAACGCAGTTCATGCAAGTCTCGCTCTACATCACCCTGACCACACCCTCGAAAGCGTGGTCAGGCACACCTGTAGCCAGCCCCTAAGTAGGCGTGTCTACAGCTTCCCCTACAATGTACTGTGTATGTTTATCTTATTGACTGTTAAATAAAATACTGTTTGGCCAATGAGACAGGAAGTTAGTAGTCAAAGAGGATTCTGGGAAATGTAGTAGAGACGTGCTGATCCAGGCAGGAAGTGACTCATATTTAAGCGAAGGAGAAACAGGAAGGGCCCTCTTTTCCCCTCCGCTCCTGCTCCAGCAGCACGATGTGATCCACCAACAAGGAGGGACGCCAATAAGGCATCCGATAAGATAAGTCTTATAAAATATATAGATTTAAGATAATTAAGGCTGAGCTAACAGTTGAGAATCCTAGTTATTGGCCAAGCAACTTTGAACCTAATACAAGTTTCTGTGTATTCATTTGGGCCTAACTTGGGCAGGCGGCTGGCGTAAATCTCACACGTGGCCGTGGGGATCAGGCGGCTTTTGTTGGAACGATGTATCGTAACAAGGTGACATGACAGTTTTATTGAAGATGTTACTGTTTGGATAATTTTTTTGTATGCTATGTGAAGGTGTGTCTCTTTACCTCACCTCATTTGCCTTAACGCACCTTCTGATTGGTTTATAAAGAGCTGAGTGGCCAATAGCCAGACAGGAGAAGATAGGGGGGACTTCTGGGCAGAGATAGGAACTCTGAGAAAGAATCTGAGGCAGGAAATTTGCCACCAGATGCAGAGGATGCTGGATGTATGGTACCAAGGAGAGAGAACGTGTCACATGGCAGAATGTGGATTGATATAAATGGGTTAATTTAAGTTTCAAGAGCTAGTTGAGAACAAGCCTAAGCTAAGGCCAAGCTTTCATAATTCATAAAAAAATCTCTGTGTCATTATTGGTGAGCTAGTGATATAAAGAAACACCTGTTACACGTCACCATAAAGAAGCACAGGGTAGATAATGGCTCTTTGGAAATGTTTCCAGCTACAGGTGATTTTATGACTGAAAGTAACCTTCCTAAAGGGACTAGAGACAGTTTCACTAATTCATTTCCTTAAGCTTGATTCTGAAACACTGCTGGGTTTGTAAGCCATGCTCAATTCACACAGAACACATCGGTCACCTGATATTCACTGTTCAAGAACTCGCCATGCTATCTAGTGACAGAGGTTTAAAATGTGGCTTTCATAAAAAACCATTAAATGAAGTTTGTCTGGAGATTAAGACAGAAGTGACATCTCAGAATTGACAATTATAAAAGTCAACATATTGCTGGGTGGAGGTTGTACACGCCTTTTATCCCAGCACTCAGGAGGCAGAGGCAGGCAGATCTCTGTGACTTCCAGGTCAGCCTGGTCCACAGAGCAAATTCCAGGACAGTCTCTAGAGATACAGAGAAAACCTGTCTCAAAAAAGTTGAAACAAAAAAAAAACAAACAAACAAAAATCAACCAAAAAACATGTGTTACTTAGTAAGGGGTTTTATAGCTGTGAAGAGACACCATGACAATGGCAACTCTTATAAAAGAAAAATTTAATTGGGGCTGGCTTACAGTTCAGAGGTTTAGTCCGTTATCATCATGGTAGGAAGCATGGTGCCATGCAGGCAGATCAGTGGTGCCAGAGAGGTGGCTGAGAGTTCTATATCCTAATCAACAGACAGCAGGAAGAGAGGAACACTGGGCATGATGGCTTGAGCATTTAGAATCCCAAAGCCCATCCCCAGTGACATACTTCCCCCAACAAGGCCACATCAACTACAAAGACCACACCTCCTAATCCTTGTCAAGTAGAGCCACTCCCTGTGAGCCTATGGGGGCCATTTTCACTCAGACCACCACAACATGGAAGAGCCTCTTCACCCTGCAGTATCAATTAGATCACCCAAGATCTAATTTTTAATATAGAAACGAATACACATACTATTCTAGATTCATTTCTGTTGCTGTGATAAAGTTCCCCAACAAAAAACAATAGAGAAAGGTTTCTTTCCATTTACAATTCCAGATTGCAGTTGATTACTGGAGGGAAGTCAAACAGCTACCACAACCCATCCCTAGTCAGGAGCACGGAGGAATCCCTACAGGACTATCTTCAGACCTATCTTCCCTCTCACACAGTTCCAGACCTCCAGAGTGGACTGGGCCTTCCTACATCAATGAAAGAAGACAGTGCCCCACAGATATGCCCACAGACCAAACCAATGCCTTTCCAGGTGATACTAGACTATGTCAAGTAAGCAATTAAAGCGAACCATTACACACATCCATCCATCTCATTAGTATGAAATGTTTCTTTCATCTTAGTATGTGGTAAAATAGCATGTTTACTATTTTATATATACAAGAGATGGAGTTTTGGTGTACAGTTTATAGCCAGTAAACATTTAATTCATGTACTTATATACTCAGATATACCTGGGTTATGGGAAAGTTTCATGGTTGAAAAGGGGTCATGAATGGACAAAGTTTAAACATCCCTGCTTTTGGTTACAAAGGTGGAAAGCCTGATGTTACGTGGGGGTCTCACAAATGCCTGATGACCCTGTCAATCCCAGGCCTTGGGTGGAAGTGGGCACTGGGCTCCCAGGGTTCCCAAGGTCAGAATATGCTACTAAGAAAATGTCCTGTGAAGCAAGCACAGCCCTGTACCCACCAGCCTTGGACCATGAGGATCCTGTGTCCGGTGGAGCCTGGTGGAAGTATAGCAATGTATGTGGTAAGCAGTAGTAAGGTATCCACGGGGTATCCTGATTCCTATGTGGGGGGGGGGAGTTCAAAAGGGTCTAATATCTAGAATTATATAGTGGCCCAGGACAGTAGTGTCCAACAGGGGGGCTGACACTGAGTCATGCATGTTGTGTGCACAGATTGTCCTGCAGGGCCCTATATATTCCTTGCAGAATACTCAGGATGGCATGTGGTGGTGGTGCCTACATACACAGCTCTAGAACTAGGCTTGAGAGACCCACAACTACAACCATACAAAGGTAGGAGTCAGACCTACTGGACCTGTCCCCTCCCAAACTCCTCAGACAAAGTGTCTGTCCCCCGCCCCCTGCCTGACACACACCACCGATGTCCGGCATACACTGCTGGTTTACACATCGTGCAGGAAAGTCCCCTGCTGCTGACCTACATAAGACTCCCCAACAACACTCTTCCATATACATGCTAGCAATGAGAACCTACTAGTCACCCTTCACACACATGCACGCACACACACACACACAGACACACACACACACACACACACACACACACACACACACACACACCCCACATATATATCAGGTCCAGCTGAACACACCATCCATCCCCAATAACGTATCTGCTAGGAATCAGACCATGCTAGACATGCAACATACTCTGCCACCCAACATACTCTGTTATTCTCTGGATGGTCCCTAACATACAGCTGGTATCACCTGCTGCCCTCCCCTGGCTCTTGTGCGGTACTATGTTGGGACTCAGCCCCCACGGTGTCTCTAAGAGTTGTTTTCCAGCATAACCACAGGTGCCTCCTGTTTTCCTGGCCTCACCCCACTAGCATCAACATCCTGTTGTGAACCCTTACTGTTGGGTACAGACCTGACCTTCGGGCCTGTGCTGACCTTTTGTTACTTCCTGTTTTGAGACATTGTGCCTTGCCCCCGTCCTCTTCCTGCTTTGTTGGCTTTGGGCAGGGGTTGTGGTTTCCTTGTTTATGATAGGGTGTGGGAATGCATTCTGCTAGCAGGTGGTAGTTTTCCATTTCCTCTTGTTATGATTGTATATAAACTGCTGGCTGCAATAAACTGATGGCATTCATTTGTACCAAATGACCCCAGTTGTGTCCTTCTTAATCTGCAGACTCTCACCTGGTCTGGTTCTTTGGTCACTGGCGCTGGCACCAGTGACAGTGCTAGGCATGGGGACTTACCCTCACTTCTGCTCATATAAGCTTCTGTGTATCACACCTTGCCTTAACAAAACACCCCTCATGACCAAGACTTACTCATATACACTGGGAGGGCATCCAACAGGGCCCGAACATTTATTTATGTTGTATGTGGTATTTGGGGATGTCCAGCAGTATCTGATTCCTAGAAGAAGGAGAGCGGGAATATGGTAAGCAGGGTCTGATCTAGTTTGTGTGTTGTTGATGTTAAAGGGCTGGGTGTTTCACCATGTGCCAGCCAAACACTCTCTCTTCCAAGGAACAAGCTACTGAATGTCTCTGAAACTTGGGTGACTCCCTCGTGAGGTGGACATCAGAAGACTATGTTGGGATATGAAGATCCTGGTATACAGTAACTGCTTCCAACTATATCTGCTCCCTCCAGCAGTATACAAAATTTGACAACAGGCAATACGTGACAGTGCAGGGTATATTTCTCACCTCACTGGATTCTTTTCTCTCAGGCAACAACACCAAAAGTAGCAATGCTCTCTTCTGAGTGTCAAGGATGCAGCCATGCCACAGAAAAGTCACCCAGACTCCAAGGAAGAATCGGCATGCATCTCCTAGACTCAGTCACTCTGAGAGACCACCACCTAGTCCTGGAGTCCTTGACTTCCCGGGTGTCTGTCCTGGAGCTCCCTGGCAGGCCCATGGTACTCAACTCCCACCTCCTCAAGCTTTGGCTTCATTATAGCAGAAACAAAAGCCAACAGACACAGATCCACTCTGGTCCCATGAGCGAGGACCTGGATTTAAACACGGAAGCTGCTATGGAAGAGAAAGGGGAAGCACTTTGAACACGGGTATAGGCAAGAGCTGTCTGACAGAATAACAATAGCACAGGAAAGTGCCCCATAAATTGAGAAATAAGATTAGATGAAATGAAAAGACTTCTGCACACCAAAAGATGCTGTCATTAGAGGGGACTGCCAGCCCAAAGCATGGGAGAACACCGCTGGTCACACTTGGGGGAGGGGGCTGTGTAGTGGCATCTCACCTTGCTAGATCCCCTGACACTCAGAGACAATTGTTACAGCTAGTCTTCTTGAGACCTAACCATTGCTTTAGTTCTTCTTTCCTACAGGATCCCTTAGAGTCATTGCCACCCCATGACAGCAGGAAGTAATTGTAAGAAAACAATGCCCCCTTCCCCTACAGTTGGCTTAGGTAGGATTCTGGTCTTCCCCGCCCCCACCCTGAAAAATGGGTAATTATCACCTGCTTAGGATTGGCTTTTAATTGTGTGGGGTTGGGAATGGAAGATGGTGGTCAGACTCAGGAATCTCTTTCAGAAAAGTTTTAAGGATATGGATTGGATGGGATATAGATAGGTTAGCATATCTTCTTGTGAGCTATTTTAGCAACTAAGCTATAGACAACTTACATTGTAATAGATTCTTGCATGTTGAAACTTACGTAAAATTAACTTTGTATTCCTGTCTCAGATAATTTCTATATTGTAAGTTGTCATACTGTGTAGGGCTTTTTTTCTGTTTACAATACTTTGCACACAAATAGAAAACTATCTTTATCATATTCTATGTATGTATGCTTCTACATATGCTTAAGATATTTTGTATATTGATACAATTTAGGATATTTTTATCATGTTGCACTATACAGTTCTACCTCTGGTCAAGACATTTCAATTCTACCTCTGTTTTAGATATATTTACATATATATGTATATAGTTATAATTTCAAGGTCATTTTCCATGCTACACATCAGTTTTAAGATTGTTTAAATTATTTTGGGAAGCTTCAGTCACTGGGAAATTATGTTTCTAAGAATTGCAGACTATAGTTACCTATGGTTCTTATACCTAATGATGTTAGTCAGGTTCTTTATGTGCTCAGAGATGTACCCAACATATATATTTGATCTTCAAACTCTTCAAAGACCTACAGAATACGACATTTATATGTTTTAATAATTTAGAACACCATTGACATGAGACACAATTGTTCCTGACAGCACTGAGCTATTCCTGAGAGTATGACACTCCATTTGGAGTTTGTTCTCTCCTTGGCTACTGTCCTCTTGGGCATAGAACTGCCCCCACCTTGACTGCTGACTTTGGAAACTCTGTCCTAACTGGACTAGCAGGAGATAAACTTAAAAGACTTATCCAAGTGAGGATAAGACAGTCTTTCAATTGCCCTACTTCTGAGATGGTCTATCTGAAATTTAGGCCTTAGTCAAAGTTGGTTGCCCCAATGTTGCTGTAAGACCTTGGGTGACTGTCCAGGTTGCCTGCTGTTTCTGTCTTCACTTGCGCCTTTAGAAGTCTCATGCTTGTACTTCCTGCCTACCCTAGTAATGTTATTTTTCTTCTCATGTCTTTGATGGGATTGAAGACTAGACCAGTCACAGCTAATATCCTCTCTTATCTTAAATAGAAAATACTAGGTACAAGACTTAGACTTTACAGATTAGGACTGCTATCAGAGTAATCTCTGTTATATGCCATTACCCTGAAACTGGACATGTAGAATGTGGCTGTTGCTCAGTGTTGCTCTTGCTGGTTGTAGTTCTTAATTTGTGTGTTTTTACCTTTCCTTCTCCTGGAATACACTTGACATTTGTTATTATTGTGTATAGTTTTTACATCAGGCTTGAAACCTTCTTTAGATAAAGGGGGAATTGCAGTGGCATCTTGCCTTGTTAATGAAAACTGCAGTAGCAGCCACACCCTTTAGGGTGTGGTTTCAGGTGCAAACTGACTTGACTGCTGGAAGGTAGGGAAGCAAGGGGCACACACCATCTCTTGGGTCATGGAGAGCTTCAGGAGGTCAGAGACTGCATCTTCTGGAACAGGAATGCCACGGAGGTTCTTTACTATTATCTATGTGAGTTGTTCCCAATAAAACACCCATTTCATTTATCTTGGGTCTAGTGAACTCATTAAAACCCTACCTTCAGGGCAGTGCACTTAAGATATAAAATGTACAAAGAATTGCAAATATTAAGCATATAAACCAGCTGATTGATAAATGGACTAAAGAATTGAACAGTTTTCTTTAAAGATTTATTCATGATGTATGCAGTATTGGGCCAACATGCACGCCTACATGCCAGAAGAGGGCACCAGATCTCATTATAGATGGTTGTGAGCCACCATGAGGTTGCTAGGAATTGAACTCAAGACCTCTGGAAGAGCAGCCAATGTTCTTAACCTCTGAGCCACCTCTCCAGACCCTGAACAGTTGTCAAAAGGAAACACAGAGAGATGAATAAACATTTTGCAAAGTGTTCAACATGCTTAACCTTCAGGAAATTCAAGTTAAGGCCAGTTTGAGATTCCATCTCATCTAAACCACAATGGCTGAGATCAAGACAATGAAAATGAAAAATTCCGGCAAAGATATGAGGAAAGGGATGCTCAGTAATAGTTCCTACTGGCCATGTGAACTAATACAACATGGTGAGAATTGGTATAGAGGTTCCTAAAAATAGAACTACCAGATGCCCAGATCTACCATTCCTGAGCATGAACCCAAAGGATGCTGCCTACATCCAACCAAGCATATACCCACACATCCATGTTGGTTGTACCACTGCTCATAAGAGCAAGAAAATTAAGTAAAATAAATGCAATGATGAATTCTATTTAAATTTGCTAATTAAAAAATTGCTAATTAAAAATTAATAATAAAGAAAAGAAGCAAACCCTAATTATTCACATGCATTATTATGAATAAGTTTCAGATTTCATTTTTCATTAACATTCTATTGCTGAAGAAAATAAACTAAAATTATATTTTATTGTGAATTGACAAAGCTAATTAATGAATTGAAACAAATGACTGCATAATGAACAGACATGGATCTTCAGAGAGGAGACGTCCTGTGAGCAACAATCCCCAAGTCACAACTCAAGTTCCACAGAGAAGCCCAGTGTGTCAAAAACTATGAACCTGATGGACTCAAGCAGACATCTTCCAGGAGACAGAGAAATTCTAGGGCTCAGGGGGAAAGACATTAAACATGGAGGAAGCTCTACCTCTGACTGCTACAGCAGGAGGACTTGGAAGGAGGGAGCAGGGAAACCTAGGAGGCAGCAGGGTCTGCTGGGCTGGAGGCTGGGGAGGGGCTGTGGCTCCCTCCCTCCTGCCAGGAGCCCTTTGTGATGAGGAGGCCACAGCTGTGTGATGTGGGCCTGAGCCCTCCTGACAAGCCTCAGGCTGCACTCCCAGGACTCAGTGGCTTGAGAGGTGTGGGCAAATCAGAAGATGGAGACCTTTCTCCTCCAGTTAAGAAGAGTTAATAACTCATGGATAAGGGCCAGCTCAATTTTCATCCCCATAGACTGGATCTTTGGTATTGTGTGTGGAGTGGGGCTCTTCCTCCTACTAATCCCCTTCCTGAAGACTTACCCAGTGTCACCATCACCTGGGAGTGGAGAGAACACCCCGAAGGTGAGGAAAGCCTTAGATGGAGCACAATGGAGTGTGTTCAGTCTGCTGTTCCCTGCTGTTACTTTCCCATTTGCTAGGCAAAGAGAGAGACGGGTGAGAGGAAATCTCCAGAAAGAACAGCATCTCCTCCACAGGGGCTGGAAAGTAGGGCAGAGGGGACAGAGGCCTTGAGGTGTGTGCAAGCTCTCAGATCCTCTGTGTGGTATAGCAGAGCACCACTAAGGAAGACAATGATTCTGTGGACAGACTGCATTTCTGAGATTGGGGGGGGGGATCTCTTGGACAGGACAGGCTCTGAGAAAGGAGTCATCTGCCCTCTGCTCAGCCACAGGCTTTTGTTTCTGTTGAGCTGTTGGAGGGAGAGTGATGAGACCAAAGGACTTGAGTCACCTCTGGTCTGAGGAAGCAGATCTTACCTGACAGCCAGAGGCGGCAGCAGAGCTCAGCCTTGGGTGGGATCCTGTCTGAGGAACACTGACTGAGGACATCCCTGTAAGAGTGGCATAGACAGCCCTGCTAGTGTTTTCCAAAATGAAATGTGTTTATGCATAGAACAACTGAGTCAAAGACGGAAGAGAGAAAGCTCTCTGGGAAATGTGGATTTCGTGTCATCCGTGAGCACAGAGGGCAGGCAGCTTGTCCACTAGAGAGAGGGAGAATGAGCACATCTCATGTTTGTCTTTCCTCACTGTCAGGTGATGAGGAGAGGAGAGAGCAAGACCAGGAAGATAGATGCTTCTGCAAAAGGTAGGCTTCTGATTTCCTCCGGAGAGGCAAATCCATCTGCCCTGCCCCTCAGTGATGAGAGCCATGATGACAGCCACACTTGTGAGGGTTCAGGATGCAGAGCACAATAAGGAAGAGGAGGCTGCTGGGAAGGAAATCAGGGAAATCCCCAGGTTCTGTGATGGGCTGAAGCTGTGCTTGGCCTGGAGTGGGGGGCTGCCCATGGGGGTGTGGTTCAAGTAGAATGATGCAATTCCCTCAGGCCCACTCCTCTCTCAGATGACGGATCCTGTGTCCCTCACAGTGTTGTGTGCCATGACAGGGGTTGAGAGAGGAGCGAGAAAAGTGTAAATGAAGAGATATGGTCCCTCCACGCCACGTGCTCATTTTCAGTGTTCTGTGTGCTTGCACTCTGGTGTGTGGGTATGAGAGTTCTAGGACGGGTGGACTTTAAGAGAGGTGCCTCACTCTCCTGTGAGATCTGTCCTCGTGATTACCATACAAAACTATTTCCAGGTTGTAGAGATGGCAGAGAGAATGTGGAAGATACCCAGAATGCATCACAACCTGTGAAAACGTAAGAAATCTCTGTCTTGTAGAATTACTCATACCAGGAGATCTTTGTACTGGAGATTCTATACAGGGTGGGATTGGGATACAGTCCTGTTGGATAAAGAATATGGGAGGTGGAGGCCTTGAGGGGACCATGGGACACAGGTGTCATATTTATACAGACTGATGGGCCTCTTGATCCTCTGCTTGGGACTGATGGTTTTGCCTCCTGTCTTCTGCAGCCCCAGCAAGCATCCTTTACTGGACTCCACATCACATGCCTTTTGGAACTCTAATGAGAAACTGGATCAGCTTCAGCTCCCTCAGTTGCTGTCTTACCTCAAGTTCTTGGAGGATCTTATGCAGCAGAAATTCAGCAGGTTTTCCTGGGGCATGTCCACCATGCTCTCTGAGTCAGTGGTGGCTGCTGCCTGGGTCTCCAAGAGACATTCCTCTGCACGGCCTACGACTTCATCATTCTCTAATAAATGTGGCCCTTTCCCAGCTCTACCCATGGCTCAAGGACCTTCCAAGATTTCTCAGGCCCAGCCATTGCCCCACCAACTTGTGACACCAAGCGTGGCATGTGTGACAGAGGCTCAGACACTGGACAACCTCCCAAGCTCTACACTAAACCAAGCACTTTTTTCATCTACAAGTAGAGCCCATGTAACAGCAGATTCTACCAGTGAGACAGAGATACAGGCATCCCTCCTGACTGAAAACCAGCCCTCGAAGCAGGATCTGGAGTGGAAAGACACCATAGTTTCTAATATCCAAACATGCCAAACAGACATTAGCCAGCCTACTCACAACTTCCCTGGGGACACCCTGCCCATTGAACCAATCAGCTCAGCCTCCATCCTTTCTGGACATCCTCAGTTCCTCCAGCACCATGAGGAGTCACGGAGTGAATACAGGGTGACTGAGGTGAGAGAACAACATGGCTCCCCATCCAGGGTCCTCCCATCCCAGGAACTGACACAGCTGCAGGGACATTTCCCAGCAAACAGTCCTTTCCAGCCCAAGGACAAACCTGACCTCCCCCAGCCTGCCCAGCCTTCCATCAACTCCAAAAGCCACAAGTTGAGCCCAATGATGGGGTCTGTGCCCTCGGGGATGCCCTTAAAGGAGGGTCCAGAAAAACATAACATACACGACCCCATCAAGGAGGACCTCGGTTTTAAGTCCAAAGACTTGCCTTGTACTTCAAGCAGCCGCCCTGGGAAGGGCCTGGAACCCAGAAACCCTGCACTGAGGACAGACCAGTGGTTCAATGTGAACACCACCCAGGACCTTCCCTTCCTTGACCCTAAAATCCAAAGGAAGCTGGAATCAAACATCATGCAGCTTCATGTGAAACGCAGGTGTAGACCACATCTCTACACTCTTACGGCAAGAGATCTCACCCCACCGGGGGTTCCAGCCTCACCACTTCCCCTGATCACATATCCATCCTCACCCACCTGTGGTTCTAAGTCAGAGTACTGTCCCAAGGCTGCCACGATCCTGGAAAAATTGCATCACCAAGATCCAGGAGGGACAAAGTTAGAAACTTTATCAACTTCCAGGCTGCAAAGTTCTCTGCTTGCACCCTCACCTCCAGATGTTCAGGAGATGCAAAGAGCCACTCCACCAGCTGCCAGTCATGGGCCCTCCAAGGCCCATCCAGATGCATGGCAGACCTACCTGAGCACCCCTGACAATGCTTATTGCCTCCAGGCAAGAACCCAGCAGAGCCAGACCATCCAAGAGACTGGAAGAGGCAGCCTGCAACCAAGGGCCAGCCCAAGAATTGGCAGGCCTGAACCACGGAAGATGGTTGACCCTGAAGTAAGGACCCCATATTCAGAACAGACCAACAGAATAGTGGTGGTGAAAAAAGAGACACCTTGTCCATGGAAAGTGACCCCTGGGTACAGCAAGATTCCCAATGGCCAAATCATCAATATCCATCTTAAAGACATAGAATCTGTAGAGGCCAAAAGAAACCCAGGACATTTCCAAACAAGTTCACAGCACTCAAGAGGTCCAGCTCTAAAACCAAAGGTGCTTAGTGAGGTTGACTTCAAGTCAAACAAACAGCCACAGTCATGTCCTGCTGGGCTCCTTCCAGACCGTCAAAGTACTGTGTGTCCCATCACAGTCTGCTTGCCTTCGCAGAACTCACTGCCCCACTTCCAGGATAGATCCAAACATCCCAAGACTTCCCAGGGCCTAGGTGATGTGTTCATGAGGAGAGGTCACAGCCAGGAGACTCGGGAGCTCAGGGTTCCCAAGGATAAGATTCCAGCAAGTAGTCACAAAATATTTTCTCCCAGTGAAGAGAGGAAGGATTTTATGAGGTCCAGAGCCAAACGTTGGGGAGAAAATCTTGAGAGAATGGAGCTCTCTCAAGCCTGGGGCCTCAACAGCTCCACCCAACTCAAGGATATAGGCATTACTGAAAGGCAGTCCTCCCTTGATGTGCCAGGAAATGAACAGACTCCCATAGAAACCTTTCTGAAGAAAATAATAAGGAATATTCTACAATATCTCAACCTCAATACCAAAGACAAGGAGCAGGGGGGTTCTCTCAAGAATGAAAGGCCCCTGCCATCTACTCTACAGACTCAGGAGGCAGTCAATAAAGAGAAGCTCATCTACAACATAGCAACGGAAGCACACTCTCTGGTCAATGCTGTGGCACAGATCCTGGTGAACAGGCTGGGCCTTGATGTAGGGGACATATCAGAGGCCCAATGGTGCAAAGTGGAACCACTGCCATCACAGATGGGTGGCTCTCGCCACTCTTCCCAAGGCCTCCACGATACAAAGAAGAGCAGACCAGAAAGAAGAATGAGCTCTGGTCCCCACACCAGTCCCAAAGGACACAACCACCGGTTCACATGCAGAGGAACTGGAGACAAACAGCAGTTGGGTGTCGGTGCCCAAAGATCCTGTGGTCAACATCGGAACAGAGTGAAGAGAGAAATGGGCTTCGACCAACTCCCCACATGCAAGCGGAACAACCATCCATTCCTGTGTGGGAGAGCTGGAAACAAGCAGCAGTCAGGCACAGCTACCAAAACAGCCTGTGACCCAGATCAAACTAAAGTGGAGAGTGGGATGAGCTATTGTCCACACAGCAGCCCCAAGAAGCATAGGCATCAATTTTTATACAGAGAAATTGGAAACAAACAACAGGCAGGCATTGTACATAAAGCCTGTGACGCACATCAAAGTACAAAGAAAGGAATGGGCTGTGGCCACCTCAACAGCCTCAAGAAGCACAACCATCCAGCCATGTACAGGGGAACTGAAGACAAGCAGCAGTCAGGCATTACTGCCCTGGGCGCCTGTGACTACAAATCAGCCTTACCAGTATAGGACAAGGAGCAGGTGCCTCGGGCCACCTTTGCCTTTGCCCACTAGTAAATCCTCCAAAAGCTATCTCATTGCCCAGCCATTGTTTCCCCCATGCTTTCCTGGTAATAACGGTTGTTTTGTTTTCCCACAAAGAAAATCTTCTTCCTGCTGAAGCTCCTCCCCTGTTGCTAATGGCTCCTTCCCAGATAGGAGCCGCTTCCTAGTTCATGCTCCTGCCTTTCAGCACAGTGGTTTCTGTCTATCAGAGATGGGGAGGGGTTGGTCAGCGTTCTTTCTGTCTCCGTGCAGTCTCTGGAAGGGATGGGACAGGTGGGGACGGCACGGTCACCACGAGGTGTCATCCTCACCCGGTGCTATCACTGTGCAGTTCTCATTCCATCATTGCAGAGACCACAGAAGTCTAAGGGTTTTCAGGATGACCCAGCCCTTGAAGACCCCACCCAGGTCTGTGGTGTTGTCATTTCCTTACTTTGCTCCACCTTGACGTTTGGGTCACTGTGCAGAGGATCTACACCAGGGAGTCAAGAGC
Organism: Cricetulus griseus; assembly: GCF_003668045.3. Classification (NCBI taxonomy): domain Eukaryota; kingdom Metazoa; phylum Chordata; class Mammalia; order Rodentia; family Cricetidae; genus Cricetulus; species Cricetulus griseus. The sequence continues at coordinate 269,569,587 of NC_048596.1, read as the reverse complement.
CTTCACATGTCACAAACTGTTTTAGCCCCCAGTTCAGAGGTGGGACAATCTCGACCTGTATTTCCAAGACAGCCATAGAGAACACCTACTCACCTTGATTCAGGCTGAGGAGGGGCTGAGCCCCCAGCACCTCTTTCCTCAGCCTCAGTGACAGGGCAGTGGTACTGTTCACAGTCTGCTTTCCTTTCTGACTAGAGCAGGGGCCAGAATAGAACTTGTAGTGTGTGACACCTCAGTAGCAACTGAGGGTTGTGCCACATGGGCCTGCCTACCCAGTAACACAGGAAGTGCCTTCGGAGAAGCCACAAACATCTCATTGAGTTCACTCAGTCCCTTCCCTGGAGACCTGTATGCATCCCACTCGTGCCATTACCTGGGCCATATCCAGAACCCTCAGACCCTCAATCATCATGGCCTCCAAATGGGGTTCTCTACTTGGGCTAAAGCTCCAGAATGTTCACCCTAGGTAATATGATTACTTCTCCATCTTTCACAAAATTAAAAATTATAGACAATAAATGCTGTTCACCTCCAGTGAGGGAATATATCCTGAGTTTTAAGTGACATCTAGTCAAATGTTTAAATGACCTGTTTCTCTGCTGGAGACAATCCCTTCCTATGCTAATCCTCTTTGCTACTATGCTGACATCTGAATATGCGTTCCCTGTGATATTACACCGATACTACCGAGAATTTCTAAGGAAAATTTTAGATTAATTACTCGTGTGATATTTTCTTGTGAATAATGTCAATCACTAAAAAAAATTAATGAAAGTTAAATGGCATCATAAATCAAATGGACCTAATAGAACATTCCACCAGACGTTAAAGAATACAAGTTCTCAGCAGCCCATGGAACTTTCTCCAAAACAGACCAAATATTAGGATGCACAGCAAGTCTAAACCCATATAGGTAACTGAAATAACACCCTGAATTCCATCAGACCTCCATGTATTAAAGAAAATATAGAAAATACAATTCTTGGATACTAAACAACACACTATTAAGATAAAATTGTGCCGGGTGCTGGTGGCACATGCCTTTAATCCCAGCACTCGGGAGGCAGAGGCAGGCGGATCTCTGTGAGTTCGAGGCCAGCCTGGTCTCCAGAGAGAGTGCCAGGATAGGCTCCAAAGCTACACAGAGAAACCCTGTCTCAAAAAAAAACAAAAAAAGATAAAATTGTATGAGGAAAATCAATATTTTTTTTAATTCTGAGAATTGAATGAAAGAAAAAATGAAAATATGACATATCCAAATTGGTGGGACACAATGAATGACAGGCAGTCATGAGAGGAGTGTTTACAGCACTATGTACTACATCAGAGGCTGAAAGATTTCAGATAATTCAATGATACACCTGAAAGCCCTAGAAAAACAAGAATAAGCAACAGTCAAAAAAATTAGAAGGGAAGAGATCATTAAAATTGGGGATACAATTAATGAAACAGAAGGTTTAAAACCACAAAATATCAACAAATCAAAGACCTGGTGCTTTTAAAGGATTAATATGGACAAGTCTTTACTCAAACTAACTGAAAGAAGAAAGGGAAAACATTCAAATTAACAAACATAGAGGTGATGGGGGTGTCCTTCTGTATATATGTTTCTCTTATTGGTTGATAATAAAACACTATTTGGCCAATAGAGGCAGAAAGATAGGTAGGACTAGGAGAATTCTGGGAAAAATAGGGCTGAGAAAGTGGGATTTGGTGAGACAAGAAACTCTAGCAACATAGAGATGAAAGGGAAGGCATTAGAACAGACACTTGGAAACCTCAAAGAATCACAAGAATATACTTTAAAGATAAATATTCCACCAAAGAGGAAATCTAGAAGAAATAAATAGATGTCTAGATATATACAATCTACCAAAATTAAATAAGATGAGATAAATGATTTAAATAGATTCATAACACCCAATGAGATGGAAGTGTATGATGTGTGTCTGAGTGCACTCACATGAAGGTCAGAGGTCCACTTTTGGGAGTCAGTTCTTTCCTTCTGTCTGTCATGGGATCTGGAACTCAGTCATCAGAAAGCAATTTTACCTGCAGAACCATCTAGCTGGATCTCTTTTTCTTTCTTTTAAATGTTTATTACATTAATCTCTCATCTGTCTGTCTGTCTGTCTCTCTCTCTCTCTCTGGTGTGTGTGTGTGTGTGTGTGTGTGTGTGTGTGTGTCACATGATTTAAAATCAACTAAAAAGAAAAAATATCCCAGGACCAGGCTGACTCAGTGAAGAAATCCCCCAGACCCATGAAGAACTAACATCAATGTTCCTCAAACTATTCCACAAAATAGAAAGGGAAGCAATCCTCCAATTTCTTTTACAAATCTAGTATTGCCCTGATTTAAAAAGAAAAAACAACCAAAAGAAAGAAACGAAGAAAGAAAGAATAGAAAATTATAGGCCAGTGAACATCAACATAAAAATTCCCAATAAAATACAAGTCAAATTCAAGAACACATCAAAAAAGTCATCATGATCAAATTAGCTTCATTCCCCAAGATAAGGGGATATAGTTCAATAGACACAAATCAATAAATGTAGTCCACCATATAAATAAATTCATAAACCACATGATTTATATACAAGTAACATTATACAGACATATATGTGTGTATATACACACATTTAAGGTAACAACAAAAGAAAGAAGCCATGAATTTGAAAGAGAGCAAGGCAGGGAGTGGGGGTTACATTAGAAGGTTTGGAGAGAGGAAATTATGTCATTATACCATAATCTTAAAGATAAAATGCTACTTACAAAGAATTTTTTTAAAAAAAAAAATCTCTTGTGTGATGCTTTGGGAGACAGTTAATATGGGAGTCAGAAGTGCCTGTAAGTGATAATCTTGCATCAGCCTCTGTCCCTAGTTCCTATCCTGGAAGACAACTATCATAAGGAGCTAGACTCAAAACAGTGTAAGATAGGAGGCCAAAAGGAAGAAGGCATATGTGGCCACCTGGATGGCACGCTGAGATACAATACTCTTCACTGTTCAACAATACTTTGGAACACAGAAGCAAAAGTGGACTGGGCTACACAATTGGAGAAATGCAATGAGCTGAGCTACCCAGAGCTAGAGGTGTCCTGAGACAACAGAGATGAGAACATTTTTTTTCTTTTTTTTTTTTCTTTTGGTTTTTCAAGCCAGGGTTTCTCTGTGTAGCTTTGGAGCCTATCCTGGCACTCGATCTGTAGACCAGGCCAGCCTTGAACTCACAGAGATCCACCTGCCTCTGCCTCCTGAGTGCTGGGATTAAAGGCATATGCCACCAATGCCCGGCGAGAACATTTCTTTTAAACAGCCTCCTGCCCCCATGAAAATAAAGCTCCTCAAAGAGAAAACCAAACCATTTACAGTATCATGAATGCTTACAAGGCCTGTCTAGCTCCTGAGACCTCAGGTTCTATGGAGACATGCTGGTTCGCAACCAATGGAACAGATGATCTGTGGGTACACAGCAGTTCCCACTCAATGTAAAGAGGGAAGCTGGCAGTGAGGACACAGGTTCTGTAAACTTTAAATCTCTACTCTCTGGGGAGTGTGTCCTTGTCTGCCTGCTGTTCCACAGAGGACTAAGGAGCACCTCTGGTTGTCCAGATGAGTCTCAGGGTGATTGACATGGAAGGTTAGCTCACCTAACTTCCTATCAAAGAAACACCACAATTCCATGACTGCCGTCCATACAGACAACACACTATGAAAGTTAGGTTCTCCACAGACATCTATCACATGAGCCATATAATAGCTATGTGACATAACCATAAAACGTGGAAGGGGCATCTACATGCCTAAGATACAGACATCTCTGAATCCATCTGCATAAAGAAGAGCCCAAAGTCAACATGTATGAGAGAGAACTCTTTGGTCCTAAGAAGAGCATTGCCCAGAAACACCAGGGTCAGTGTCTTGAGGGCCCACTCAGATTTCCTGTAAACCTCTAAAACATGTAAACCTACTGAGGCCTGGATGTTCTCCATAAAAGCATCTGGTCATACATACTGTGTGCATGCATGTGTGTGTACATATATACAGGTGTGCCATTAAATGTTAAGACTATCCTACCTACCGGGGAGTTGGAGCCTTAACGTTTACCTTATGCAACCATACCAAGAGAACCAGTGTTAATCTGCCAACCTGATGTCACAGAACACAGTAGGAAAATATAAACACCCTCTACAACCAAAACCAGCTACTTGGGCATCCACATCCTTCCACATGGATATGGCACACAGCCCACCTGCCTCCCACCAAAAAGCCTCCACCCCGAAATCACGGCACAAATTTCTGAACATATTATCATTACAGCTTGTGAACACATACATACAAGTGCTATATGTATTCTGAATACACAGATATACCAACTTTTACTAGGTAACTTTCAAAGAAAAAAAAACCTACACAGCCTGAGTATTCACCTGCCCCTGCTACAGGAAATGTGCACAAACGAGCCACATGTGCCTGTTACAAACATGTTGCCTATGTGCACACAATATAAAAACAACAGGCACAAGTCATAAAGCCACCAAGTATCTTGATAAATTTTCATGTATCACTCTGAAACAGATTGACATAAAAACTCAGAGTCCCCAAATAAACATGCTCCACAATACATGAATGTAAAATTGGCACAGCCTCTTCATTTCTAAGGGTTTGTAAACAAGGAACCTACATCTACCAGAAAACACCTGTATTAACCCCAAGAGTCAAAAGCCATAAGTAACCTCTATTTATCAAATATACATGAACAAGCATCAACACTAGGGCCACACATTTTTGCAGAATCTGCAAGGTCTCAATGAGTAATAAACACAGAGAGGATCCCCAAGCCCTTGTACCCTCAGACAGCACAAATACAAACATCCATAAAACCCACAAATGGAGAGCCAAACATTCACAGAGTGCAAAAAACATTAATCTCTCATGGATGGAACCTTGGGTTCCATAACCAGCACCAAGAGAGAAGATAAAGGTATAAACATACACAGATATCTATGTACTGTCTAATTTCTGCATACTGTCTTGTTTACATACAACTCCCTCACACTTATACATGCAAACATTTCCAGTACCCAAATACATTTTTTTTCTGTAACACACTATATCATATTCCACACCTACATAATACAGCTGCCCAACCTTGTTGTGGAATATTAATTTAAGATGTATTATATTCATCTGTGCTGTGGAATATTTGTTTAATGATTCAAAGACATGTTATATTTGTTTGATTAAATTAAATTAACCTGGGGTCAGGCGGCTGCAACTAGCAACTAGCTGACAGGAAGTGGTAGGGAGGAACCATGTGTAGCTAGGGTTCTTAAGTGGGGGCTGAGCAGAAGGACGCCCTCTTTGGAGGGAGTCACAAGCTAGGAGAAGGAGTTAGCTACTTGCTATTCAACCTCTCTGAGTGAACAGAATTTCACCTCGACCTTTGAATCCTGGGTTCTATAGAGAGAGGAGATCTAAATATAGTCCCCTTTAGCAGCCATGATAGAGCCGGCGCCTGAGGCGATAGAATTCCCACCTGGCTATGGCCAGTGCTGCTGTGGCTGGTAGCTGTGGAGTTGCAACTGCTGATTAGGACAGCAGTTGCTTAAGGGGCAGCTACTGAATTTAATGACAAACAACACAAGCTCATCCCTTAAACATGTGTACCCCATACATACCTAGAAACACACCATCATTAGCCAACCCTAGTGCAATTTTATTGTGTCTGAGGGTCTCGTTTTTTAAGAATAAATTTGTATATTTAGATATGTGTATGCATAACTGCTTTAAGTACCCAAAATATTTGGAAGGGGTTTAGGTATTTGGATACCACTTAAAAATACAAATGCAAACCCAGAATTAGCCCTATCAGATAAAAACCACTTCCTACATCCTCCATACTAATAAGTAACTATCTTATAGACCTTATAGCAGTGCAGTCCCCATGACTGCCTGTGAAAACACACAACCTCCTCTTTCCTTCCCACACATGCATCCTTATTTCCTACTTGTGTACTAATGCTCCCTAGTTACAATCTACAGAGCCACAGGAAATGTCTACCAAACTTCCAGGCCCCTTTGGTAAATATACTGTCACTAAATATTCCTCACATAAACATCTGGTCATCCATAGAAAAGACATACACATAATCCACGTAAGTAAATACAAACTTCATGCCCACGTAACTATCCCCAAGTGCCAAACATTCATATACATACAGAGAACACTACAAATACACAGCTACCTCCCCAAAAACACAGTCTCACTACGTCTATAAACAAGATGACACACTGTTTTTAAAAAAAGAAAAAAGAAATAAGTTCCACACACACGGGGGGGGGGGGTGGGGGTGGGCCTAGGCCCTATCCCAAAGGATACAATAGATTCTGATGACACCTTATGGAAGGCCTCACCATCCAGGGGGAGCAGAAAAGATATGTGATAGGTAGGGTTTTAGTTGGGGGTGGTGGTAGGGGAGGATGGGTGGGAGAAGGGAACTGGGATTGTCATGTAAATCAATCCTGTTTCTAATTCAAATAAAAAAAAGTTGAAAAAAATTCAGAAAAAAAAAGAAATAAGTTCCCCATCTTCCAAGTGGAGAACCATACAAACTCCATACCACAGATACAAATATCTATTCTACCAGCCTACAGCTGGTCAAATGACTGCCCACATAATCTAAAATACATAGACAAACCCTGTAAACATTTATGATGGCACCAAAATACAAATAATGTACCTAGATTTCCCAACAATATTCATCCACTTGCATAATCACAGAAATACACACATTTCTTTGACATCATTCATATTTCTTGCAAACCACAGTTCTTTCAAATTGCATGGCAAACTCTGAAACCCTAACTTTCAAGGAGGAAAAAAGGAGGTAAAATATTCCAAGACTTCAATTACAAATGCCTAAACCCCAATGTCAGGGATACAAGTATGATACATTCACTAAATATAACCAACTCTACATACTACCAAAAACTACTTAATTCCAAACATTAGAATAGACACTATTGTCCACATAAGAATACAAACATTAGATTTTCACCACTCAGTAGAAGACATGATCATATCCAACAAATTTATACATTGCATTTTCAGCCTTTGTCCCAAAGCACATGTAACAAGTCACACACTTTCAGTTCCCTCATAACCCCCATGAAACCAGCAGGTACTCCATCATATTTCCATGAAAATGACCACAACAAAATTCTCATGCCCTCCAAAATCAAAATGTGTAATTCCTTACATTCTTCAACACACAAACTCCTAACTTCCTATCAACACACACCCATGTGCTCTCTCTCTCCCTCCCTCTCTCTCTCTCTCTCTCTCTCTCTCTCTCTCTCTCTCTCACTCTCTCTCTCTCACACACACACACACACACACACACACACATAGGCATGCTCTCTCTCTCACACACACACACCTATGTGATTTTACCCATATAATAGACAAAATTGAATAATAAAAACTCTTGGTTGTAAATTCCTTTTACTCATCTAATTCTCACATAATGCTTTTCTTGATAATTGCCATTTTTACATCCATGGGAAGACAACAGTGGATAAAAATGTAAGCTTTTCAACTGTGTGTGTCTGTAACATCACTGTGAAAGTGTTGCAGCTCAGATGGAAATGTGTTTTGTTCCCCTGAATGTGATTGGACATGGTGATTACTCTTGAACTTGATGAACTTGAACAGAATGTGGATTCTGCTGTCGTGGGTAAAGTAGCCTGCCCATCACTTATTCCCAGTTGATTGTTCTTGTTGCTAGGTTCTGTACTCACTAGTCTTTGTCTGCTAGGTCTGTCTATTCCCCTGTGTGGACATCCGTATGCAATGATGGCTTTCAGGCTATGCCCAGAACCTGCATCTGCCAGTTTACCACAGCTTTCTGTCCAGTAGACTTCTAGTTATCCGGCCTTGCTGAACAATACCTCACGGCCACGGCACCACATACAGTGCTTGGTATTAGGTCCTGCTGGGCAGTCTCACTGCCAACCAGCAGGCACTGCCCATTAGCAGGCTCAAGTAGGTTTTAGTTCATTCCAAATTTAGTCAAACTGACAATCATGAATTACACCAGGACTTTCCAAAGCTCATTGCTTGGCATTATTCCTTAGGGGACACCCCAACACCACTGTGGACACACACACACACACACACACACACACAGTGCTAGGTGTTAGGCATGTTTGGACATTGTACCCAAACTACCCCATGTACACTGCTAGGTGTCAGGCCCTCTTCGGTATCACCCACTGCTACCAACCTACTACAATATAGGGATGAAAGAGACTGCCTAGCAGGCCTGATACCTAGCATAATACTTGGGGGAGGGGAGTAGTGGTCCAGCAGGAGTTGATCCCTAGCAGTACGGTAGATTTCCAGCAGTGGCAGGGTTGTCCAGCAGGGCCTAATCCCCCTCAGTGTATGTGGAACATTGGTAGATGAGGGCTGTGCAGCACACACTCTCACCCAGCTCTGCCTACTAGGTATCAGGCCCTGCTGGACAGCCTCTCACCTCAGCTACTTTCCCCCTTCTCCACCTCCTGCACACTGCTAAATATCATCTCCTACTGGGAAGATCCCCTTCCTCACCATGCATACACTGCTAAGTATCAAACCCTGATGGATGTCACCCACCATCTCTGGTGCACTGCCATCTGTCTCGAACTCACAGACATCCGCCTGCCTCTGCCTCCCGAGTGCTCAGGTTAAAGGCATGTGCCAGCACCTCCGGGCTTCCACTGCCACCTCACATACACTGTTAATAGCATGCTTTGGTGGAATTGCACCCACATACACAACACCCCACAGCAACAGATCCTGCTGAACCCACCTTCTCTCATCACCCCACAAACCTCTAGGTAGGAGACCATGATGCATCGTTCTCGCCCATTACCTGCCAACACCGTTGCTGCACAGATCACATAATCCTAGATATTAGGTCTAATTGGACACCTCCCCCTGTCCCTCATAAAGAGCTAGGCATCAGGACGTGTCAACATTCCTTCTTCACCACAGCCCAAAGAATGTATTTGTCAGGTGGTACTTGACATTGCCCTGTCAACGCCTTGTGCAAGCTTCTGCCTATCAGGCCCTACTGGACACACTCCTGCTACTCACCCTTAGAAACTTCTTGGTGTCATTTCCTGGTGGCCCCTCACCCCACTTATACAACTAGGTATCGGACCTCGCTCGATATCTCCCAATCCACTGCTGAACCCACCCATGCTCTGCCAGGTATCAACCCTCCTGAACACTCCTTCCCCTGCCCCAAATACACAACTTTTTGTTGCCAGGCTTGCAGGACACCATGGGACGCAAGAAGGTAGTTCAGATCAACACAACTAGATGGTATTGGTTCAAACTTCAGTAGTCTAACCCCAAGTAGTTTATTTTAAGCATATATAAGCAGGGTACAATTTGGTGAAAACTTTCCTGGTGATATTTTACTCAATCTCATGTGTACAGTAAGACAAGGGGTAAGCTAAATAAAGATTGGATGTGATTACATTGAAAGGCTTTGTCAAGTACATGTGACACCTCCCCAAAAGATGGGTTCTATAGATTGACTGAGTAAAACAAGCTTACTTTAAGGGCCTAGGGAGGGTCTAGTGTGGTCTCCAGTCAAACTGAGAGCACAAAGGTCATCAGGCTCTTAACCATCGCTGCTCCCAGCCTTCGGGGCAGCTAACAGGGTATGCATCCGTTCCTTTGAGGGAACAAGTCTGTGTCTTTAGTATTCCAGTTCTCTTGGTGCTCATCTATGAGCACAGCCTGCCATACCCCCTACAAAGCCATACAATCAGAGTGTAGACTGCTATGTATCAGATCCTACTGGACTCCGTTAATTAGCTGGATATGTTCCCTCCTTTGGCACCACGCAAAATACACTGGCACTTTTCTGGCCATCCTGGACTTCCCCTTGCACACCTCCCATCTAAACTTGTAGGCAGCAGACCTGGTGGACACCTGCGCACATACAAGCCTAGCTATCAGATCCTACTGAACACTGCCTATCTCCCACCACTGTCCTTCAGACATCACTAGGTATGAAACCGGGCTGGAAAACCCCATTGACACCTTATATACACCATGAGGTCTGAGGCCCTAATAGATCCGAATCACGACCCCTCCCGCATGCAATGTAAGAGATCAGGTCTGCTATTCCCTGCCCCTTTCTTGCCTGACTCATGGACACTGCTATACATGTGACATTGCTGGACATACCCCCTGTCCCACACCCAACATGCACAACTAGATATCAAGCCCTGGTTGACAAGCCCCCATCCACCAACACTCCGCATACACTGACGGACATCGCAGATACAATGATGAGTAACTGGCCCTGCTGGATGCCGCCCCTGTCCCCTCCTCCTATCCCCTGCTATTAGCTGGCACATGTTTCTAGATGTCCGATCCTTCTAAACACTTCCATTTGGTGGCCCCCTACATTCATTGCTATGTGTTATTCCCCATTGTCTCCCGACAAGCACTGCTGGACATCCTGCCCTTGGGCCACTGCCCATATATACACTGCTAGGTCACGCTGGGCATGCTCCCCCTGCCCCTGCTGCAGTGGCCCATACAGTGTTGTGTGTAGGCCCCACATAACATGCCAGAATCTATCAAACCACCACCCAAATATACAGTGCTATTTATCCGGCCCTGCTGGACACCCATTACTGCTACATAGAAATATCTAGGTATCAGGCCCTTATGGCCGCCCCTCCCACAAATAGCAGTCATGAATACAACACAGGGTGTCAGGCCCTCCTGAACATGCCACCGTTCTGCTGTCCACGCACACTTGTTGGCAGTGGCAAAGGGTTGTGCAGAATGGCTGGAAAGTACCAGTGTATCTGGGTGGCAGTAGAACCGAAAATGTGTGTCCTGAAGAACCTCGTGTTTAGCACTTTATATAGGGCTGGGGACAGAGTCCAGAATTACCTGATACCTAGCAGTATAGACGGGATGCCAGTTGGGGAGGGCTGTCCAACGGCGATAGATAACTAGTGATTTGATGAGGTGCAGCAGCAGGGGCTGCTTCAGAGCAGTCTGATAACTAGCAGGTCATGTGGCAGGGACCGGGGTAGTCAGGCAGGGCCTGATATCTAGCGGTTTATATGTGGTCCTGAGGCAGAGGTGTTTCCAGTGGGATCCTTCGCACTGTATGCTGGACCACAAGGCTGAAGAGATGTCCAGCAGGACCTAATAACCAACAGTTTGTCATTCTGCTGAGTCTTTAGATGAAGTTCAAAGGATCTTTCACCTTATCAACTGCTGAAGAGCAGGGGCATCCGGGAGTCTATTCCTTTAGATTTCTCTCAGCCATGCCGCAGTGTTCTGAATGGCAATTTATGTGAACTGTGTTGGATTTCTACTTTAGAACTACAGTGTTAGTGCCTGTTGTAGACTGGATCTATGTGATACCAATGAGAGATGGTCCACCTGAATGACTCCAAGTCTCCACATTCACATTAGCTGGGACCTGGGTCCTGGGGATGGGGGGGGGTCCATGGTCACATGGTCACTGCCCTCCTTGGGGGTGGGGGTCCATGGTCACATGGTCACTGCCCTCCTTGGAGGTGAGGGGGTCCATGGTCACATGGTCACTGCCCTCCTTGGGGGTGAGGGGGTCCATGGTCACATGGTCACTGCCCTCCTGGGGAGACCCAGCCCAGCGGCCAGGCACAGATGTGTGCTCACTTCTCAAGGCTCTTCTGAGACTCTCCATCTTCTCAGGCAGGTTTTTCTGGAGCATCTGTGAGGACAGAGAGGCATGGGTGACCTCCTGTACTGTGAAACAGTATACAGAGGGTCAAAGCGGGGCCACTGGGAAACCTCCCCAAAGGGGACCCACATGCAGACCCACCCCAGATCTTGTTGGGACTGGGAGGAGACTCTGGTCTTTAGTTGAATGCTGGGAAAGAAACCGCATCATCACCCATATTGGCCTGAAGCTGTGGATTCCTTGAGCTGCTTCAGTGCCTTGGGAAGTGACATGCTGGTCTCCCCCAGTTAAAGAAGAGATGGGAGGAGCTCTCCACCATCACTGGCAGTGGTGCAGAGCACAGGGCCTCCAGACAGGAAACTCCTGGCTACATGCTGCAAGAAGTGGCCAAGTACCTACAAGTTCCAGACAAATGGAGAAGCTGGCAGACAGCCCCACGTTGTCGCCAGCCCCTAGGCAGGCGTGGCTACAGCATCTCCTACACCAGGCAGTGTCTACAACCTCATCAAAGAATGGCAAGCTTGTTTCGTGTGGCATTCGGGGCTGAAGGGGAAAAAACAAGGCCTGTATTGGTCTCCTCTGTGACTTTGTTTAGCAGGCACCAGCAAGTCCAGCTCAGAGCTCTCTATCTGGAGGACTGTCTGCAGGAGTGAGCTCCGCCTGGCTGGACTGGCTGCTGGCAGAGGTTCTGTGAACAGGTGACTAGAAACAGTTCCAGACCCACGGTGTCTACTTAGGCACTCTGGCCTCTCACTGTTCACCTTGCTTACATTTGTCCAGCAGGGTGGCTGAAGACACTCTGGAAATAAGCTTCCTCGACAGAACACGTGAAAAGAAGCTGCAGAATGAAGAGGAGAAACGATGGCCCCTGGCAGCTGCCACACAGCCAGGGCAGAAGGCATGGCTGCCTCAACAAATATCCTTTCTCCTAAAGTGCAGTCTACTGAGCATCCCTGAGACTTGATTTCCTCCCCTGTGAGGTGGACATATTGAGCTACTTTAGGGTGATGTGACTGCACCTTCTCCCTCCCCTCAGAGCTGCAAACTGAGTGCAGCTGCTGAACTTGTGTGCTCATTCCCCACCTGACTGCCTCTCTCAGGTAGCAAAGGCAGCAACACTGTCCCAAGCAGCAGGGACAGACACAACCATGTCACAGAAAAGGCCACCAAGTCCCCTGGGCAGCATCTTTTCTGCAATCTGGAGACCCATCCCCTTCTCGGAGACCGCTAGCAGGCACAAGAGCCCATGACTCAATTGGACTGTGCTTCCTGGGAGCCTGACACATGACTGGGAACCATAGCACATGACTCCCCCTTTCCCAGGCCCTGGCATCATGAATGTGCAGTAGGACCAGAGGCCTGGCTTAATAGTCACCTGCTGAACTAGGCCTGTGCTGTCCCCTTGAGCAAGATGTTCAGGATCTCTGGGCCTGTTTCCTGTGTTAGGCAGGAAGCTCGCCTGTGTTCATGATTCTGGAATCCAAATTAGATAGAGTTGGTGGCTGGCAGCAGGATGGCTGTCACACCCATACAGGTGCAAGTGGAGGGTGTCTACCCTTGTCAACACAAGCTGCTTCTCCACACTGTTCTGGGGACAGTACCAGAGAGGAGATATGCTAGCTGCTACCTGGCTGAATGGCATCAGGGTCCTTCCAAAGCCACACCACTGCCTTCTCTCAGTCACCTTTGCTGCTTTCTATAAGGCAGGGTCAATGCCAGCTGTGCTGGGGATTGAGGTAGGCTGGCCTCAGCAGACTCGGGTTCCCATGCTCTGCACTCAGGCCAGTGTTAAGGTAAGAGAAGGCCCTAGAAATTTGTCTTCTCCCACAAGCCAGTGCTTAGTGGACTCAACGACATTCTTAGCAATGAACTGCCCACACATTTGAATCCCACTTCCAGCCTCCTGTGGGCATCTGCTCTTATTACAGGGAGCAGCTCTCCAATGGGAAGGTGTTTAGAATACTACAGACAGCTCACACAAAGACACACGAGCCAACATGGCTGACTGAAAGTCCCAGCCCAGTGATGACCAAGGTTTCTATGTAGGCCTAACGCCAAAGGGGGACACTGGATACAACTTACTTCAGTAACTACCAATAATGCCACGTGAGACCACTGTGCTCCAGGCCTGGTGAGGCCCACTCGCCTTTCTGAAGAGGAACACTGTCTCAGCAGTCCAGCCAAAGTGAAGCAGTCTTCTCCAGCTCGGTGGCACTGTCCTGTCAGACAAAAGACAGACTTGACTCTGATTAAAAGTCCTCACACAAAGGGTCCCTTTCCTTTCTGTTTTGCTGGACTGGCGTGCTTTGGAGCTAGGTCTCCTGGCCTGGGAGGAAATCAGGAACATAGGGCATGTAGTAAAAACCAATGGCAGTCAGAGGAAGCTAAGGAGTGAGGGACACGGCTGTCCTCAGGGACACGGCCCAGACCAGACTTCCCAAGCTTTCATCTGCTGAGTCCCAGGATACAGGAACTACATGTCCCTATAGCCACCCACCATCCTGCTTCCCATACTCACTCCATCAAGGCCATCCGCCCACTTGGGATCTCAGGTTCTACTAGTAATAGTCTCTCAGATGAGAGAACTCTTCCTCATGTGAAAAACCTTCTCCCCTGCCCCAGAAACCAAAATGGAAAGACACATGTGTGAGTAGGAAGATGTGTGTCCCAGAAAACTGTTGTATCCCCCGGGGGGGGGGCAAACGGAGCTTCTTGCCCCTCCAAAGCTTTGGGCATCATCTTGGCTCACACTCCTGCTCAGAGCAGGAGGCTGTGGATGTCTAGCCCCAGGCCTTATTCCTCATCACTGAGATTTCCTGTGGAGAACTACAAGTATTTATTTACCTTTCTGCTGTGCTGGACAGAGGCCTCTGTGATGAGCACATAGGCACATTGCCATCTGAACTTCCTACACAGTTCACGCTGCATTAGGCCGATTCCCATCCCATGCCTCAGAGTACCCAGAGGCTCAGCACTTAAAAGCAAAAAAGACACACCAAAAGACTATTTTAGTGATTTTTTAAATACATGGCAGAGGCAGGCAGATCTCTGTGAGTTCGAGGCCTGCCTGTACTACAAAGTGAGTTCCAAGACAACTGGGACTGTTACACAGAGAAACCCTGTCGCAAAACAACAACCAAGAAAAAAGACAAAAAACAAAACAAAAAACAACAAAACAAAACAAAAAAACTTTTAATAATGGTTACCTTAAAAGATTTGGGGTGGGGTGGAGAGATGTCTAGGCAGTTAAGAGCATTGGTTGTTCTTCCAGAGGACCCAGGTTCAATTCCCAGCACCCATATGGAAGCTCACAGCTGTCTGTAACTCTAGTTTCGGGGCATCGGACACCCTCACACAGACAAACATGCAGGCAAAACACCAATGCACATAAAATAAATATAATCTGAAAGAAAGAAGGGAAGGAAGGAAGGAAGGAAGGAAGGAAAAGAGGGAGGGAGGAAGGAAGGAAAGAAGGAAGGAAGGAAGGAAGGAAGGAAGGAAGGAAGGAAGGAAGGAAGGAAGGAAGGGAGTAAATATATAGCTTTTGACTTGCTCTGTGGTGACACATTGTTTATAATCTAACAAATAAAGCTTACCTGGAGATCAGAATGCAAAGCTAGCTACACTAGTTTGCCATGGACCACAGGCAGTGGTGGTACACATCTTTAGTCCCAAACTCAGGAGACAGAGGAAGGTGGATCTCTGTGAGTACAAGACCCACCCTGAGTAACAGAGCTCACTCCTTTAATCCCAGCACTAGAGAGCTATAGAAGGAAGAAGCAAAGGGTCTCATGTGAGATTCAGTTTCCAGGCTCAGGGAAGACAGCATCTCCATTTCAGCCTTGGGAGAGGGGAGAACTCTCTAGTGGCTAGCAGAGAAGCTTTGCTTCTCTGATCTTCAGCTTGAGCCCCAATACCTGTCTCTGGGTTCTTATTGTCCGTGCTATATTGTTCACCCTCTGAGCCACAGTTCTCCCGCTGACAACACTTGCCTGCTTTCGACAGCCCTTTCCTGTTGCTTCTGTGGCCTCTAGCCCTCATCTTCTGCTGTGTATCGGTTGCTAAGCTTTTACAGGTTATACAGAAGGATTGTTCCTTCTGAACTCACAGATATGGTGAATTGCATACCCCATAAATGGGATGGTTATCATGTGTCAATTGAAAATGACATTAGAAATACATAAACAATGAAATGCACCAGTCCACCTTCGACGCCCTACATACCTGACTTTGTGTAACTCCTTTGCCTTCCCCCTCGGCTGGAGTCACTTCCTTCCGGAAGGCCTGATGTGTCTGCCGGGCTGGCAGGCAGCAGCATAGCCTTTGCACACAATTCCCCATCCTCCTCTTAAACCCCCTCCAGCCTTGGTGTCGGCTGCGAGGAGAAGCTGTGTTTGTGCCCTGGGGTTGGGCACCTGAGAATTTTTCTTTAGAAGATGCTGCCTCGTGGGATCTGCTCCTCTTATTTTCATACGTGCCACTGGTGCTCACACCCCAGGATGCCTCTCTCGAGTTATTTCCAGAATATATATTCTTGGTGTAAAAGCTGTTCTCAGTGGTGACTACAATCTGGGGTGCCTTATAAGACAAATATTTTTTGGAAGAAATACCCTCTGAGGATGTATTACCTAAGGACACACCCTTGGGGGTCATGCTGGTCTCCCAAAGGCTGCTGCTCACAAGCTGAGCAGCCACGGGAGCAAGTTGGGGATTTGTGTTGGGAGGAAGAGTTCTCCTCTGCCGGCAGCACGGGACGTCAGACATGCTGCAACGTTTGCGTCCCTTCTTCCTGGCAAGTTTGGCACTGTCACACAAGTGGTGTTTGGCTGGAAAGGTAAACATGTGAAGAGCAGGCTCACTCCTTGTCCTCTTTAGGAAGGGACGGGAGGTGGGAGGGCTTACAAGTGTCATGGCAACATTATGACACACAGGCTTCATCGGATGGCTTCTGTTGTCCCTCCAGGGTAACTGATGCTTTAAAATTAGGTAAGTTGCCATGATACTGTTGAATCTTTTTTCACGTAAAGTCTCTCTAATGTCCTTGGCATTGTAACCCATGGCCCACATAGCCACCACAATGCTGGGAGTTGGTTTGCTGGGCTGTGTCCCTGAGGAGGACTCGAGTTTGGAAAGCTCTTCACTACCCTTGAGCCACTGATGCTGCATAATGTCACATATTTTGGGCCTCTGCTCAGGGTTCACAGTGAACAACTGCACGATGAGGTTTACAATGCTTTGGGAAAGCATGGATGGCAGGGAGTACTTGGGATGCAGCATCTTCTCCTTCATCTGTGAATAGGTCTTTGCCTCAAAAGGGAAGCGCCCTGTCACCATTGTGTATAAAACCACTCCCATGCTCCAGATGTCATTTGCCTGTGCATCATATTCTACATCAGTGAAAATCTCTGGAGCACAATATTCAAGGGTGCCACAGAACCCCTTGAACCTCTGCCCAGAGGCGACTTTGATGGCCAAGCCAAAGTCACACAGTTTGACACTTCCTTTGCCATCCAGCAGGATGTTGTCTGGCTTGATGTCCCTGTGTGCAATATTATTCTCATGGCAGTAGTTAACTGCACACGCCATCTGTGTGAAGATGCGCTGGGTCTCTTCTTCCTGCAGACAGCCCACCTTCTCAATATGGCTCACCAGATCTCCCCCGGCAGCATGCTCCATCACCATATAGGTGTGTGCTCTGGTTTCAATGATGTGGAACAGTTTGATAATATTCGGGTGGTCCAGTGACTTAATGATATCTATCTCAGTCATGATAACAGAGTCGTTCTTCTCACTCCTTTCCAGGACCTTGATAGCAACCCAAACCCCTGTGTGGAGGTGGCAGGCCAGCTTCACCTCAGAAAAGCTGCCTTTGCCAAGGGTCCTGAGGATCATGTAATGGTCTGTGAGGGTCACCTCTTCAGGGGAGCTGGCCTGTAGCTCAAGCTGCATCATTACCTCCTTCCTCCCTTCTCTTGCCTGCAAGTTGAGAATTTCAGTCACAACGCCAACTGATAAAAGCAGAGTTTTAAAAATTAAAAACAGGTCTATGAGGAAAGTTTATAGCTATAAATTCCTATTATCACAAAATCAGAGATATCTCAAACAACCTCATAATACACTTCGAGGTCATAGAATGCAGAAGAAACCAACCCCCCAAACAGTAGGTGACAATAAATGATAAACATCAGAGCTAGAATTAATAATATGGAAACCAAAAGAGTAACATAAAGGGTCAAAGAAACCAAGAGTCAGTTATTTGAAATGATAAATAAAACTAACAAAACCATTTCCCCAACTAACCAAGAGAGGGAAGACACAAATTACAAAAGTAGATACTAAAGAAGGCAAGATTATAGCAGATATGACTAAAAATCCACAGCAGCAATTCTCAACCTTCCTAATGATTCGACCCTTTAATACATATCCTCATGTCATGGTGACCTCCAACCATAAAATTATTTCATTGCTAATTCATAGCTGTAATTTGGCTACTGTTCTAAATCTAATGTAAATATCTGTGTTTCCAATGGTCTTAGGTGACCCCTGTGAATGGGGCATTTGACCCCCAAAGGATCGTGCCCCACAGATTGAGAATCACTGATCTACAGAATCATTGGGAAATAATTTGTAAACCTATACTTCATTAAACTATAAAACTAGAAGAAGTGGGGGCTGGGGAGATGGCTCAGAGGTTAAGAGCACTGGCTGCTCTTCCCGAGGTTCTGAATTCAATTCCCAGCAACCACATGGTGGCTCACAACCATCTGTAATGAGATCTGGTGCCCTCTTCTGGCCTGCAGGCATATACGTAAAACAGAACACTGTATAATAAATAAATCGTTTTTAAAAACTAGAAGAAATGGACAAATTTCTAAATGCATATAACCTCCAAAAAATGAACAAAAAAGACATATAAAATACCTAGATAGGTAAATAACAAGCAATATAGTTGAAAAATCAAAGAAGAAATTGCAACAACAACAAAAAGCCCAGGACCAAATATATTCATGGATGAATTCTATTAGATGTTCAAAAAGGGTCCAGTGTTCCTCAAAGTATTAAATAAAATAGAAAGGTAGGAACACTTGCCAACACATTCCACAAAACCAATAGTACCAATGTACAAAAACTAAAGACACAATAAACAGAAAAAAATGTCAATTTCCTTAAATATAGATGTGAAATCCTTAATGATAATATTTAGTATTCACACCAAATTCAACAACACACTAAAAGCTTCCATCCAAGAATGTAGGGATAGTTCCACATATACAAATTGATAAATACAGTACACAACCCAAGTCAAAAATCATATACTCAGCCGTAAGAACGAAGTGTCATTCTCAGGAACATATGTGAGACTGGAGATGGCTGGCTGTGTTACATGAGACAAGTCAGTCCCACAAAGACAAATACATATGGTTTTCTCTTACATGCAGAGTCTGGGGTTTGGAGGAGCCTGAACATTAAAAAAGCAATCACTGGGAACGTGGAAGAGGACAGTGGACGGAAATGGTCTGAATTCCCGGAGCCACCACTCAGAGTCTACAGTGAGCAGCAACACAGGTGCTTGGGTGGCTCAAAATGACATTAGGACAAGGGCCGATGTCATAACACCTAATTCAGAGTGGTTTACACAAGCAGACAGCACAGGCTGAGGAATCCACCAAAAGCAAGCAGTCTCGTGGCAGAATGCAGACTGTACCTAGGTGTTGGATGAATAAACCTCATGTCGTGGCTCAGTGCACTCGCACTTGGGGGCCAACTCTGCGGCTAGTGTCTCGGGAGGGAAAGCTCTGCCTTCAAACCACAAGCCAGGCACCAACTGCCTCAGTAACCCTCGCCCGCTTCCAACTGTGCGGCCTGACGGGGGTCTGATTGGTCACATGCCTGGAACTTAGCCAATCAGACTTCCCAGGTAGGGTGGGCTCTCCTCATAGGCCAGGTTGAAGTCATGTGACCTGTGCCCAGCTGGTACTGAGAAGGTGTTAGCTAGCTGGGCGCCTTGTCTCTGGGGAAGGCACACAGGCCATCTCCCTCACCCCACCGCCTTCGGGCCACCGGAGAGCTCATGACCTCACTTCTTCCCTTCCCAGACCCTATCTCACAAGAATAGCCTGCTGTTTCTGAAGGTCTGAGTTGGGTTTGCCTTCAGCTCCTAGCTCTCTTCCTTGAGGGAAGTGGCAGTCAATAAACTGTCACTACTGTGTGGATCTTTGTTAGTTACTGGCTTCAGGGATCAACAGGACTGAAGAAGATACGTCTTCAAGGAGCTGATGGTCTATAATGAAAAGTGTTCTTCCTTAAGGAGTCCGAGTGTGTACTGTCCCCGCCCCAGACCCTTTCTCTCCCTTAATGCCTGCACCCCCTCTCTGTTAAAACCATTTCTTGGTGAATCCCAAATTTACATCATAAAAAGTCAAGGCTTATACTTCATTTTGGTAGCCAATATCCTAACAATGAAAATATTTTTTCTTCATTGTCTTTTCCCCTCTTTGCATCGAGTATGTGATTAGTCACTTTAATTCTGGAATATGTGTTCCCTAAATTACTCCATGTTATTTCCTGTTCATTTTGAAAGTACTGTTAATGGAACAAGTCCTTAAATTACCTGTTTCACATTCCAGATTTCCTCAATATTAATTCCAGCCCTTCAATTTTGGTTTTATTCTTTTATCCTGCTTTTTGTTTTGGGGGGTTTGGGGCTTTTTGTTTGGTTTTGGTTTTTGGGTTTTTTTGGGGGGGTGTTTGAGGCAGGGTTTCTCTGTGACTTTGGAGCCTATCCTGGCACTCTCTCTGGAGACCAGGCTGGCCTCGAACTCACAGAGATCCACCTGCCTCTGCCTCCCGAGTGCTAGGATTAAAGGCGTGCGCCATCAATGCCCGGCTATCCTTTTTTTTTTTTTTAATGTTATTTCATAGTGTGGTGGTTTGGATAGGAATGGCCCAATAGGCTCATAGATTTGAATGCTTGGTCCCTGGGAAGAGGCACTCTTAGAAGGTGAATCCTTGTTGGGGTAGGTGTGCCTTGTTGAGGAAATGTGTCTCTAGACTTGGGCTATGGGTTTTCAAATGCTCAAGCCAGGCCTCATGTCTCTCTCTTCCTGCTGCCTGAAGATCCATTCATAGAGCTCTCAGGTACCTCTCCAGCACCCAGTCTTCCTGGCTTGTCTTAGATTATAGCAATCCACCTGTCTCATCCCCTCCCTTGCAAGTACTTGGCTTACTGGCATGCTTCTCCACTCCCAGCCTTCATAAAAATTTTAGTATTGTCATTTTATTGTTCATTAACACCCACAAGAGAGGTTTCCTCAAGATATTCTAATACTTGGTCTCGAGAGGAGGGAACAAAGATCTGCATATATGTGCCTCCCACCATCTTACTCAGAACTCCACGTGACTTAGTTTGACTGTCTGTTAAAACAGATCATTGGGAAGGTATTTTTCTAATTAAAACTTGCATTCTCCCACTAAGGACATTAGGAAATACTTCTTAAAATGTTATTTCTGAGCGTCTGCATTTAGTTCTTCAAAACTGTTTTCTGACCTCATTGTTGCATACTGTAAGGAGACTTCTTCCCCCTCGCTTCAGAGCATGCGTCAAAGTCCCTCACTTTAATTACAAAGAGGTTCCATGTGGTGGGAGCTGCCACTGTGGACCAGGGCTCAGGAGCAAGCCAAGGAACCTGAGTTTCTTTCTGCTCATGTCATCCAGGCCTGTTCCGACCCTCAGTCGTGGACAGGGTTTTCAGAGGCATCATCTGGCATCTAAGCCACAGCAAGGGAAGGATTTGTAGGAGAAATGTGTTACTTTGTACAAGGGATGGGGACACATCCATCTTTACTCCACAGCCCCCTTGCTTTTTTCTGTTTACAATCCAATTTATACCTCCAGAACTCAATCTAAACCCCTGGTCCCCATAGAGAGGCATCGTTTAAAATGAGCTGTGACCTATATGTACAATGAACAATCCATTTCCTTCTTTTGAAAATCATTTTGGTATCTTTGGTGGTTTGGATGAGGAATGTCCCCCATAGTCTTAGACATTTGAACACTTGGTCTCCAGTTAGTGACACTGTTTGGGGAAGTTTAGGAAGTGTGGAGCATGTCACTGGGGGCTGGCTTTGAGAGTAAAAACTCTTGCCTGATTCAATTGCTTGTGAGCAATGAAGTAAGATGTGAGCCTGGGGGTCCTTGCAGGCGTCAGACAGGAAAGCATACTGATCCACAGGAGAAGATACAAACGGAAACCAGGTACAGATTGACTTCATCAACCTGGAGCAGGATTCAAGGGGTCTAATGCCAGGCAGCTCATTGTTGGCACATTTAAAACACAGTGCAATCATGGAAAAGGTTTCCGGGCAACAATCAGTCCAATCAGGCCAATTCCAGGTG
Source organism: Cricetulus griseus (assembly GCF_003668045.3). NCBI lineage: Eukaryota > Metazoa > Chordata > Mammalia > Rodentia > Cricetidae > Cricetulus > Cricetulus griseus. The sequence goes on along the minus strand of NC_048596.1, from coordinate 269,547,432 downwards.
CACAATAAGCTTATGATGTGACTACATAGAGACTCTTTTACAAAGTACATGTGACCATGAGGGTGGGTTTTAACAAGTCTTTTTCAGTCCCACCAGTCCCACCAGTCGGGAGCTTAAATTAACCCATTTATATTAATCTATGTCCTGCCACATGGTGTTTCCTCATCTCTGGACTGCCCATCTTGCTTCATTCGATTCTGGTAGGCAACCCCACTTTTCTTCTTCCCACAGTCCTATCTATCCCCGAAGTCCTGCCTAACCTCTTCCTGCCCAGCTATTGGCCATTCAGCTCTTTATTAAACCAATCACAGTGACACATCTTCACACAGTATAAAGAAATATTCTGCAACAGTGGGTTCTATCGCTCAAAGGCTTAGAATCTAGTGTCGTCTCTGTAGCAGATCAATAGCAGAGGTCAGCAGGCCATAAAATACATAAAATACCTATCCCCTAAGGATAGGTAAGATTCTAGGGAGGGAAGAGTCTGGGATAATCATTCTGAGGAATTTGAGTGATGTCCTGTCTCTATAGAAAAAAGTGGGTGAGGTCTGCCTGCACAGATGGCAAAAAGGTCACCAGATCATTAACAAAATCTACTCTGAGCTTTCTGAATGGGATGCAAGTATTTGATTTTTATCTCCTCCACTGAGGAGACTGCCTTGTGTGATTAACATTCCTGGTTCTCTCAGAGTGTTTCTCTGTGAGTACAAGGGCCTCCGTGTCCCCACAGTGCTTCTCTGTGAGTGCAGGGGCCTCCGTGTGCCCACAGTGCTTCTCTGTGAGTGCAGGGGCCTCCGTGTGCCCACAGTGCTTCTCTGTGAGTGCAGGGGCCTCAGTGTGCCCACAGTGCTTCTCTGTGAGTGCAGGGGCCTCAGTGTGCCCACAGTGCTTCTCTGTGAGTACAGGGGCCTCTGCGTCCCCATAGTGCTTCTCTGTGAGTACAAGGGCCTCCGTGTGCCCAACAGGAGCTCTCAGCCATACCTCCCTGCCACCGTGGACTCTGTCCCTCAGGAATTGTAAGCTTTTTCTTCCATAAGTTGCTTCTGGTAATGCTGTTTTTCACAACAACAGGAATGTTATGTGGTATCCCTAATGTTAGTATTTAGGCATTTGTATTGGCCTGCCTTTGGAGTTCTGACAGGATACACCCTCAGCTGATGCCACTAAGAGCACCACCTGTGCCTATTCACTATGTTCCCTTTTAAAAGGGACCTGGCCATCTCCCATCCTTCTCTTTCTTCCTCTCCCTCTGTTCCTTTCTCTTCTCTCTCTGCCTCTCTTTCCTCTCTCTCCAACTGTTCCTATCCCGGGAGGCTGGTCTCCCCTCCCCTTTTCCCTTTTTACAATCCTTTTCCCGTCTTTCTCTCTCAAGCTGCATTTTAAAATTACAATACCTAGATTGTCACTTTAGTGTGTGAGCTGGTTTTATACACTTGACTGAGTTTTGAATTAAGTCAGGGAGTACTTAGTCACTTACATTCCTCAGGTGCTAAGAAGAAACCTCAGATTCTAGGACTGTTTTTAGTGAATCACGCTAAATGTCTCTTTCCAAATGCTCTACACCTTTGGCTAGATACTCTTAACTCACTGTTGAGTGCCTGTCTTGGCTTGATGCTTTGGTTTTCCCTACTTAGAGTTGGTACACTAACAAGTCTGGCCAGAGTAATAACAAAGAGCAATATTGACTGTTAATAAGGAAACCAGTTGCCAAACCATTAGCAAGAAGAACAAGATAAGATAGAGTGCAGGGACTTATAGAAGATGCCTGAAAATATTTTTGCAACCAACAAAGTTTATGAGCTCCTTTTTTTCTGATGAGCCCGCAGGCAGGCTTTTGTTGGGCTGGGCTGAGCATGCTGACATGAGTGGGGTTTCCTACTGTCTGAAGGCCTCTAGGTTGTAGAGGGAGAGCTAACTCCACAGAATTGTACTCTGACCTCCACACACACCTATGCACATAGCATGCATACATACAAATACAATAATAATAAAAAAATTTAAAGATTGTTCTACCATATATAAAAACATGGCTTTCTGGGCTTGTACAGCTGATATACAACAATATCCCAGATACAGCTGATCAGTGTAGATAAAGGATATAAAGTCTTAAGCAAAGATGGGTGAGGACCAACTGGAGATATGACAGATAAATTTAAAAACCACTCATCAATTAAATAAGAAGTGACAGTGTGTGCCAGCAATCACAGCACTTGTGAGGCTGAGTGAGCCAGGAGGATCATAAGTTCAGGGTTAGCCTGGGCTACAAAGCAAGTTTCAGGACAATCTGGACTATATAGTGAGCGCTCTCTCTCTCTCTCTCTCTCTCTCTCTCTCTCTCTCTCTCTCTCTCTCTCTCTCTTTCTCTCTCTCTCTCTCTCTCACACACACACACACACACACACACACACACACACACACACACGACCAAAACAAACAAAATCATTGGTCAAAATGCTATCCACATTGCTATGAACCTTAATGGATATTATCTCATTTAATTCTCACACCCTTCCAAATCAGGTTGCAGTTTCACCGCAGTAAAGCAGAGTAAGGAAGTCCTAAGGGGCCATAGACAACTAAGTCTTGTCACATAATGGCAGGGCACTAATTGAACCCAGGATTCTGTTACTCCAAAACCCTTTTTGTGTGATCCCTGATGCATGAATCATTAGGTGAAGTGAGCCACCTGGTCAGCCCTGATAATGAAAGACCCCTGGTGGTCAGGCCCCCAAGATTTTGGCCCAGGGCCGTGGCGACCCCAATCAACAGGTGGAGGTGAAAGCTTGATGCAAACAGCAAAAGGCTTTATTGCAGTTGTTTAATGAGCTAACCCCATTAGCTCGGGCCTTTCATCCATCCACCATGCGGATGGCTGGGGAAAGACCCCGAGAACCCCCACTCCCCACCCTGGACAGAGATCTTATCGGACAGCATAAGGGAGTATCAAGGGGTACACACAGGCTCAGGATTGGTGTGCCTCCAGGCTTGGAGGACTTGCCCTGTGTTGATTGGTCAACTGGTTGTTATGGCCCATAGGCCCTCCCAGGGTGGTTGCTATGCTCTGCTCATCATTGCTGTGCACTTGTCCATAAAGCACACCCAGAGCCATAAAGCATAGCACCACCAGCTAACTTCTAATTGGTTCCTTGCCACAAGGCAGGCATCTGACCTCCTAGTGACTAAGGCAAGGTCAGGCAAGCACTTGTTAGGCTGTTATGGTTGCCAAAACAGGGAGCTCATCCCTTCAATACCTCAGAATCAGAGAGCACATCCTGAGACGTCCAAGTAAACTGAGAGTTAGAAGTCCAACAGAGAAAGATTTTATGAGCCACAGTCTCCATGTGTTTTACAGGGAAATGGACACATGTAGGAAGTTAACTGAGTGCCTGGAGTTGGTACCAGTAGATTCACCTGGGGTTACCTTCTCACATCCTGGTAGACCAGGGAGCAGAGCCCAGAAGCAGGGTTGGGTATATGGCTCCAAGGCCTATCCGCCATGACCCACCTCATCCAGCCAGGCTCCAGATACTCCAACAGCATTGCCACCTGTGGGACCATTTGAGATCCCAATCGTAAGTCTTCTTCCCATGGTGTCTCTGTCAGTCAGAAAGACCCTTAAGCTTGTTGGTCTTTTCTTTTTTCCTGAGCTCCAGTCATTTTGATGGGCATGTCTTACGTTTAGTCATCTTAAACAATGCCTGTTGCTGAATGCCTGTAACTCTTTGGAACTCAGTTATCTGGGGGTAGGGCACTGGTGAGACTGAATACTTTTATATACTGGGGGCTGCACACATGTAGAGGTCAGGGAACTTGTAGGAGTCGGTTTCCAAGGATCAAATTCAGGATGTCACCCATAGCAAGTGACTTTACCTTGTTGGGACCTTTTTGGGGTCCCCTGATTGTCTCATGACTAGGCATTTACTTCCTTGTTCCCGATTCGACTAGGCCTGAATGCAATACAAACCATCCCTATTGCCACGGGGGTGGGGGACTTGGGGGCGTGAACCTCTGACCTGAGTCAAATTCCACTGTGGCTGCTGTTTGGTATGTAAGTCTACTCCCCTTTGAAATAAACAGCATCCTCCTTGCAAGAATGACCCACTGTCTTTATTCAATCCTCAGATTCCCTTGCCCAAACCCGTGAAAAGTGTTGTAACGCAGGCGTTACATTTACTCTCTGAGGTCTTACTGGCCCTCTTTTTATTTATTTTTGAGATTTTATTTTATGAGTATTTGCCTGAATGATCCCCCTGGGCCTGAAGTTACAATGTAGGTGCTGTAAATTGAACTCAGGACCTCTGGAAGAGCAGCCAGTGCTCCTAACCTCTGAGTTCTCTCTCCAGCCTCTTTTTACTTTAAGACTGGTTCTTACTCGGTTGCCCAGGCTGGCCTCGAACCCACGCTAGTCCAGGATGGGCTCCACCACCAGGCCCACTTCATTTCAGTTGTCATCGTTAATATTTCTGCTTTGTTCTTTTAGTTTTTTTCTTTGTTGGTGTCTGTTTTGTTACCATCCATGTATACACCACTTTCAAGTTTCATTTGCCTGTTTAGTTTAACCTGATTTTTCGGGGAGGGGAGGCTTAGTTATTTATTTACTTATGTTGAGATGGGTCTCACTATTTAGTCCAGCCTAGACTATCCTTCTCAACATCTCCTGTTGGGATTATGTAACAGTTCTCTAGAATGCTTTAGCATAGCAAGATCTTATAGATCTGCCTTTAAGAGTTGGTTTCTAAAGACACTGAAAAATGTTTGTGTGTTTCAGTGCATGTGTGTAGGTCCCAGTATGTGAGTGTGCATGTGTTTGTCAAGGCCAGAGATCATCAGGCACTCCTTAGGAGATGTTATTTGTTTTCTTCTTAAAAAGATATTTTATTCCTTTATGTAAAAGGGTATTTTGCCTGCATGTATGTCTATGTACTGTGTATACGCCTGGTACCTGAGGAGACCAGAAGGCGTTTATCCCTTGAAAATGGAATTACAGATAACTGTGAGCTGCCATGTGGGTGCTGGGAATTAAACCTGATTCTTCTGGAAGATTTTTCAGTGCTCTTAACCACTGAGCCATCTTTCCAGCCCCTGTTCATTGTTTTTTAAGAAAGGTTTCTGAGATTAGAGAGATGAGTCTGCCTCTATGGGCTCTGTGTACATGCCCACATTTACGGAGTTAAAAACAACAATTTTTTTTTTCTTCCCCCAAAAGTCATGGTTCAGCCGGAAGCTCACCAAGTCAGCTAGGCTCAACAGTCAAAGAGCGTACGTAACCCTGCCCAAGGAATAAAAACATGCATTGCTACAACTGTTTTTGTTTTGCTTCTTGAGGTAGGGTCTCACTTTGTAGCCCTGGCTGGCCTCAAACTCAGAGCCATCTCCTATCTCTGTGTCCTTCATGCTGGGATTAAAGACGTGCTAGGGCTCCTGGCCACAGTTGGCTTTGGCATCAAACTCACATCTCACTAGCCTGCTAAATAGCCACTGCCACCTCAGTTCATATTTTTCTGCTTCACTGTGTGCTCTGTTATTTTGTTTCCTGGGCTTTTGAGGAAGCAGCCACCTTCCCAGTCTCTCTCTATACTGGGTCTGTATGGAAACAGCTTTACTAAGGAGCCTGTTAAGGATCCATCCTCTTTGGACTTTCCCACATTTCCTTGGCCCATTTTGCTACTCTAGTCTATCTGTAGTGAGAATGCCTCCCTGGTGCTGTGACAGGGTAGCAGTTACTCAGCAGCCCTCAACAGCCACAGGAACGATGTTCCTGACAGGAGTCCTCAGTCAAGCAGACAGAAACCAATCCCTCAAGCAGCCCCTCTAAGAGCCAGAACACTGGACACAGTCCACTTTCTCTCCCTCCTGAGAGAAAGCTGTGCTGTTCTTGGTGTGGGAGGAGGTATAGGGGCAAATCCAACAACTGTTTTATCTGTTTCAAGTTGCTTTGGTTTTGTGCTCATCAGGGACACTACAACCTCTGAACTGACTTTAACTTCCAGAGATCTGAGTGTAGGATTAAAGGTGTATGCTACCACAATCCCACATACTATTCCTTAGTTAGCTTCTCTATAGGATAATCAGGGCCTAGGGCTTCCCATAAGGTACTGATGGCACATGGAACTCTGACTCTAATTTGCAGGTTTCCCAGAGTAAGCCCTGAACACACACACACACACACACACACACACACACACACACACACACACACACACACACACTTTTGTATGTTATAATGTGTATGTGATGGTCACAGGCAACCTGTAGGGGTTAGTTCTCTCTTCCCACCATGTAGGTCCCAGGGATCAAACTTAGATTATCAGTCATATCTTGCTGGCCTAGAGTCAGACACTATAAAAAGTAACCTCGGGTGTCAGTGGTTTTTTGGTGTAGTGGACAGTATAAAGCCGGTCTTTCCAATTTAAAAAGGAATGTGTCCTTACCCGGGTGGTGGTGGTGCACATCTTTAATCCCAGCACTCAGAAGGCAAAAGCAGGCAGTGAGTTCTAGGCCAGCCTGGTCTACAAGAATGAGTTCCTGGACAGTCGAGTCTATACAGAGAAATTCTGGTGGGGTGGGGTGGGGTGGGGATTACACATTTCAAGTTTCATTAAACCATGGGAGACTAAATTACTTCCAATACAGTTTATGAGAAGAGTGTTTACTACTTTGATTTAATCAAACATAAAATATCTCATCAAATTACCCAGGAAAATCCAGGCAGCAGAAATATATAACATGTCCATTTCTTCACAAGGTCTCAAATCAGTTTTACAAGGCCATAAAATGGTAAGCATACAGATATATGTACTGTGCCATTTAAATCACTCCTACTTTTGTACTAAAGAACTCAAGTATAGAAATAAGCTTTGTGGTGCTGAGGTAACATTAGGACCCTCCCCCAACACGACTGCATAGGTGTTTAAGGTTAAATGTGAAAATTATGTGAGGTCTTAGGTCAGTCAATCCCATCTGAACTATGGGTTCTAAGCAGCATATTAGACAGAGCCCAAAGTAAATACCTTCACTGAGCCCGTGTGTGTGTGTGTGTGTGTGTGTGTGTGTGTGTGTGTGTGTGTGTGTGTGTGTGTGTGTGTAGATGGGTAGAAGTCAGGGCAGGGCCACATAGATAACTATTAGCCATCTGCAGTTGTTGGCAGGACAGAAACATACACAGTCTTCATATTCAAAGTCTTCATTGGGATATCTTCTGTAATTTCTAGAAGAGAAATTTTTTTAAAAGTCAATATTCTGGTGTTGTGAGTGAACATTTAAAAAACTGTTAACTGTCTATTATTGTCCCCATCTTAAGGCCACTTTCACCTCTGTCCTGGCTCCCAGGGAGTCTCTAAACCGATGGCATTTTCTGACAGGGGTATCTTTGTTGCTTACAGTGGGCTCTGATTACATATTAGCTTGTCAGCAAGATGACTCGGGGCAGGCGGCCACACCAGAAGACTTAGCTGTCAAGTGTGTGTATTGGTCGGTAACTTGTGAGACAAAGACCAACCAGGCAGGCAATGAATTAATTGGGTCTACATATTAAACCCCAACAAAACTCTAGACACCAAGTTCCACCAAGTTTCCTTGGGTGGTGATACTGCCTGGTCATTCTACTAGGGAATTGGAGGAGGTAACATTGGCTATTCCTCCACAGCCCCACCCCCTTTCTGCCCTTCATGTCTTTCTCTGGTTGACTCTAACTGGCATGATACGCAAATCTGTGAGTATACTACCTTTAATTAGTCTGTGAATCTTTCTAGCCAATCAGTAAATCTGAGGGTGGTCTGAGAAGTGCTCAAGGCTGTGCTGGTGTCAGAGGAGGTGGTGGTGGCATGTGTGCCCCCATCATGCACATGACAAGGAACACAATTTTAAAAATCTATAGACTGAGGCATATCACAGTCGGACTGCAGAACATCACAGACAAAGGGAAGTACTGAAAGAGGACAGAGTCTGAAAGAACGTCTTGCAAGGGTAAGAAAAACAGACCAGCTGAAAAACCCAGAACACAGCTACAAGGACAGAGGAACAATCTGGTGAGAGCAAGATTCTGGGCAGTAGAGACGTCTGTGAGAAACCTTGAGAAAGACAAAGTAAAAACAGTGTTCTAGATAGATCTTCACGTGTTATGGGGCCCAGTGAGGAGATGCATGCGGCATGCTTGATAAACTGACAAGGGATGAGACTGGCTGGAGTGTCAGCTGAAAGTTCCCATCAGGCTCCATTCTCCTGAAGAAACCACATGTACATTTAAGGTCAGGAAATAGAGTAATTTACTGAGAAGTATGCATTTTTAAGTTATTGACAAAGAGATGAACTATTTTCATTACCTCCCCCATTAACTGGGACTGGGGATTTAACTGAAGTCTTGACATGCTAAGGAAGTATTCTTCCTCTCAGCTACACCTCACTATTAAGTTGTTACTATTTTTAATTATATCATGGCTAATTTCTGATTAATTTGCAAAAATAAACAAAACAAGGTAAATACACAAAACTTATTTTCACAGACAAAACATGAGCAGTAACCAGTCTCCTTTCAAAGAAGGAAAAGCCTTCTAGTCACAGCTACTCACCCTCTGTTTGAGTCTTATTCAGGAACAGCTTGAGCCTCCTGCTCCGAAGTCCAAATACCTTGGCTGCTTCATACACAAGCCCTTGGTGGCTGAGTCCATTCTGTCCAAGTGGGTTTTCAAGCAGGAGGGTACCCACAGTCCCTGTTAGACACTCTGGAGAAGGGAGGGAGGGAGGGAGGGAGGGAGGGAAGGAGGGAGGGAGGTCAATTCCGGAGAACTCCCCGTGTTCCAACAGTGGCGGCAACCCTAGGCAGCACCAACCAGCAATCCAGAGGGCTTTGAAGTGGGTACAGGAGCTTCAGTTGGAGGCATAGGCTGCACAGAAGTAACTTTAAACAGTCAGAGGTGAGGAAGAGGAGGAATGAGAGAAACTGACATATGAACGCCAGCCACTGGGGAACTGATTTTTAGTGCATGGTTAAGTGAAGAGACAAGGATTCCAGCAAAAATGTGCACAATGACGGTCCTCGAAGCCGTGCATTGAGGCTGGAGGTGTCCAAGTTCTCAGGACAGATTCCAAGAAAACAAACATAAGATCACACTGCAAATCAATAGTTCTGGCACAGAGACAACCGAGTTCCATGTAGATGTAATTTTTCCTACGATGGTCTTTTTGTTTCCTGACTGTCAGAAGGATGATGGTCTTTCTACATAAACACACTGCAGAAACCAAAACAACAAAACCAAGTGCATTCCCTGAAGAACCATGGGAATGAATACTTTGTTTATTGATATGGGGAGATAAGGTCTCACTACATAGCCCAGGCTGGCATTGAACTTATAACCTTTCCGCCTCAGACTCCTGAGTGCTAAGACTACAGAAGACTACAGGTGGGTGTGCAATACCAGGCCTGGCTGGTGTGTGTGTGTTGAAGTAGACTGGAAAACTGGGTGCGAGTGCACATACCTTGTGGCCCTGCATTCAGGAGCTGCAGGTTGATATACTGACACAGAAGGGCGCTGGGGCTGTTGACAGCAGAGGGGGCAGCTCCTGCAGTCACACACAGGGTCCTCCCACTCAGACTCAGCAAGTCAGTCTGGCTCTGTATTTCTAAAAGTAACAGCAATTCTGAAGTCACCTTTTCCTCATTCACCATATTCACCTCCAACTTATCCGTCCTCATTTAGAGATGCTTTCCATTTCATTTGTTCATCAAAGGACACCGCTTTTCCTACAAAGCCAGGCTTTAATGATAACCAAATAGTGGGAAACTGGCTTTTTGGTGGTTGGGATTGAACCCAGGGCCTTCCGCATGCTTGGCACACACTCTACCACTGAGCCCAATTCCTCTAGCCCTGCAAACACAACCACACAAATTCATAATCTGAGTACTACAAAACTAAATAGTAAAATACTTGTCATTTGTCATGGGTGTGTTGGGGGTAGGGGTGGGGTGTTGCTGGGAACCAAACTCATGACCTTGTGCTTGCTGGGTAAATGCTGTACCTTGCACCAAACTCACAACTCCCATAACTGAAAATTCAACACAAGCTGTTTTCTCCCCTTTCAGTGTTCCTCATCTATTATGGCTCCTCTTAAAATTTTCATTTTATAAGAATCTCAAAATTTACCACGAAAAACTCTATTTGAAAATGGTAATCAGTCAGCAAACAAATACTAATTCATTTTAAAAGTTTGTGTGCATGTGTGGAGCTCAGAGGCTGACACTAGGTGTTTTCGCTCAATTGCCTTCCCATTCATTTACTGGTAAAAACCCAAGCGTACCTTTACACACTGAGCCACCTCACTGGCCTCCACTTTATTCCCTGGGACAGGGAGCTCACTGGTTAGACTACGCTGAGGTCCTACTGCCTCAGTGTGGGACCCCAGGTGTGCTGATAAAGCAGCCTTTTAGACAGATGCTGGGGACGGGAACCCAGTTGATCGCAGAAGGGCTTTACTTGGTGGGCCACCTCCCTGACCTGAGTTGTAATTCTTTAAAAATGGATTCCAGGTCTGGATTCACTAAGGCCCAGGAACTGTCTGATAAGCTCACAACTCAGCAGGGAGGTCGAGTCCTGATCTGTTTCATGGCTAACAGGGACAGGGGAGGACGAGGGCCTTGGCTTCCTGTAAGTGCAGGGTTTCATCCATTCCACAGAGGGGAGCACAGTAGAGACATGGCAGCAGACATAGCTGGTAAGAACCCCTGCTGCCCCAGAGTGAGGAAAAACGCAATGGCTCTGCTGCATAGCTACAACAAATGAAGACCTTGACCAAGCCACCTCACGCCACCTCTTGCTCTCCACATACCTGTCTCACCGTGGAAGACTGACAGCTCTGCATTTTTAACACCAAATATGCTGGTAACAACACTCTTTAGCTTTACAAGGTTCAACTTATTATCACCTTTTGGATTTTCCAAAAGCAACACTCCACCTGGAAAGCCACAAAAGAAAGAACCCATTTAGTGGAGTAAAACTTAAAGAAAATGTTAAATTTGGGGAAAAAAAAAGTCAAGCAATGCAAAGAGGGTTCGAGCCCTTTTATAAGCCAACACCACACTTACGATTAGAAGGGGTTGGGCAAATCTCAGTGGGTCAGAGAATTAAACCACCAGCTGGTCTGTCCTCATCCTTTTCAATATTCAAACCTTTGTACTTACAACCCTCATTTTTCACTTTGTGCCTGCTGTAAATCCCCAAAGTACAGAGTGACTAAAATACTAATCACTACCCTAAAAAACTACCCTCAAGTGGCCATGATGCCAACATCCTACAATTAGATTCAATCACACATATTTTTCTATACTGACTCAAGACCTAAGGTTTTTTGTTTGTCTTTTTTGTTTTTGTATCCTTATAAGCATAAATTTTAGTACTTTCCAGTGTGTATACCTCCTTATTGCAGGTTTTTATAAATCACTTTATTGTAATGAACTCACAAATAAAAACATTATGCTCCTAGATGTGCTTTTTAATGTTCAGTTCCCTACTGGCTAAAGACACTAAATATTTTCATGTTTATTTCTATAATTTGTACAGTATCCTGAATAAATTACTCTATTTCCTAACTGGATTGTGTGTTTACTATTGAGTTTACTGTCTGCGCGTTCCTACTGGACTGCCTCTTTACTGTTTAAATATTTCCTCTCTCACCAGTTCAGTGTTATTGTAACACTTTATCTTGTTTTCATCCTGCTCAGAGTAAATTTTTAAAAAACAATGCAAAGCCTTTCATTTCTGGTAAAGTTCAATGGATCCGTTTTCTCTTTTATGAAGTGTTTTAAGTGTCCAAAGTGTAAAAAGTCTGAAGACTTTCCTTATAAACACAAAGTAGAGAACTCTGGCTACCTGAGTGGGTGACCTTAATTTGTTCCCTCAGTTAGAAACATTATTTGCGTGCGTGCGTGCGTGCGTGCGTGCGTGCGTGCGTGCGTGCGTGTGTGTGTGTGTGTGTGTGTGTGTGTGTGTGTGTGTAAACAGATGTTTCTTCTTGTCTCCCAGGAAAAGACACCTAATTGCCAAAATTTGTGATAGGGTCTTACTTACACCCAAATTCACAAATTTGAGAAGCTAAGTGCCACGATCTGAATATGAACCCATTATTTCCACTCTTCCCCAATTCCCATTTAGAAATTTTAGCCCCCAAAATGATATTAGGAAGTAGGATTTCTGAGACATCATGAAGGCACAGGTTGGAACCTTTATAAACAGATCAATGCTGTTATAACAGACTATAAAAAACTCATCAGCCTTTATACCATGTGAAGACACAGCAAGATGCAATCTATGCACCAGGAAATGGGCCCTTACCATACACAACTGCTGGAGCTTTTACCTCATGTTTTCCCTTCTCTAGGACCTTGAAAAATATGTTATTTTTATTGTTTTGTTTTCAAGACACTCCAGTGTTTGTGGCTATTAATTATCTATTTCCACTCAGTGTTAGATACCCCCTGGTATGTGGTCTGTGTGTATCTGAATATGCCTGGTGCATGCAGGGGAGTGGGAGAGCATGCAGAGAAAGCAGAACTTTGTTGAGGCACGTCTCCAAAGGTTTGGGCTATGTGCAGCAAATCCAAACCACAGAAGCGTCCAGTATCGTCACTTAGCTTCAAGGTTTCTCTTCTTCCCTTTATTGATAAGAATCTCATGCTGCTTTTGCACAGAATACTCAGGGTGTTAGGTGGGTTCAGCGGAACAAACATGGAAAAGCATGTTGAAGCCAACTCACACCTGCAAGTAGATCCATTATCCATTTTGTTTGTTTGTTTTTTTGGTTTTTTGAGACAGGGTTTCTCTGTGTAGCTTTGGAGCCTATCCTGGCAATCGCTCTGGAGACCAGGCTGGCCTCGAACTCACAGAGATCCGCCTGCCTCTGCCTTCCAAGTGCTGGGATTAAAGGCGTGTGCCACCAACGCCCGGCCCATTATCTATTATTAAAGGACTCCTTTGGGTGACAAAAGAAAAAGCTATCTAAATTTTTACCAGTTCTCTTGTGACTGCGTCAAAGATTTCTATAGAATTAACTAAAAGTGGAAACGATGGTGGGACACTTGTAATCCCAACCCAGGAGGCAGAAGCAGGAGGACAGTGAGGCCGAGACGGAGCCACACAGTAAGACCCTAGCTCAAGAGTGTGCAAGCCAGTCACACAGGCATAGGACTCACTTGCACTCACCTTGCTCAATGCCGTTTGCACAGATGTTAAGGTTCACATAAGCACAAGCAGGACCAGGCACACAGGATCCCCTGGTGAGTGTGAGTTCCAGTTCCGACCCCTTTAACTGAGTAAGAAAAAAGCTCCTCAGAAGCAAGAACTGCGGTTATAACTCAATCTCCTCACCTGGCCTCTCAAAGATACGGTTTTCTAACTACGTAACAATATATGTTCATTCTTAAAAGCCCAGTAAGTAAGCAATATGTAAAACAGAATGGAATAATAACATATCTGTGTCACCCGAAAAGACAATGACACTTTCAAGTTCCTCTGTATCGATCCTACGTTTAGGAATCAGGAAGAAAAACGATCAAACAAATGACTTATTTCTAAATTATGGGCCAATATTTTTTCATGTCTTGGTGCCAAATTTTCACAGTAACATCTGCAAGTACTATGTGTAAAGACGCCATGAATTTGAAAGAGGGGACACGGGAGGGTTTGGAAAGAGGAAAGGGAAGAGGAACATGATGTAATTAATGAAATGTTTTTTAAGAAGTTATTACCTGCAACAGGAAATTCTTTAAAACATATAACCCACCATCAACAAGTTAAATTATTTTCAATCCAACTGTCACTCATTTTTAATGAAAATTATCAAAATCCACAGCGTCCACTGTTCTAGTTTAGACAGAATGGGTTATTCCTGGCTGCCTCCCCTAAGAGAACTGCCACAAGGCTGCATCTGCTGTCTTCCTTCCCTTCCTCCTCTCTGACCTTCCTCCCGGAAGTACTTCAGCCCTGAAGTCTATGCCCGTCTCTACTGCAGGTGTGATGGCTTGTGTTCATTCCTACAGGATCTGGAGTCACCCTCTGCACACACTGAGGGACTGTCCTGATTGGGCTCGTGTTCCAGGACCCACCACTCCCTGCACATGGTTTCTGTACTACAAAATCGGGAAGCCACCTGCACCCAAGCAGCCAGAGGGCTCTGCTTCCTGACAGTGCAATGCAACCAGCTCCTCACACTCCTGCCACCAGCCCTTCCCCACCACAATGAACTTGGATTTGAACTGGAAGTTGTTTCTGTTAGGATATTTTATCACAGCAACAGAAAAAATAAGACAGCAGGCTAGAACTTATCAAAATTTAACTATAAAGATGTAATTAAAACCCAGTGTGAAAGATTAGTATTTCCACATAACTCAGAACTCACCTGTGTTTGCTCCTGAATAAGGATATTATCTGATGTAGGAACTGGGTATGCTTTCAAGGGAGCTTTGACAGTGGCAAATATGAAGTCGGTGTGGCTTTCAATGACATTATTCAAGTATCTTCCTTCAGATTTTGCATTATAATAAACTGTTATTTCATCCGTTGGAACCAGATTGCACTAAAATAACATTTAGAAAAACTTAAAAGAGAAGCATATTTTGTTCACCAAACTAAAGGTATCGAATGAGAACAAATGTATGCTGAACTGTCATGGAAGGCCAGCCCTGCCCATTCTGCTCAGGTGATATGTAAGACCAGCACCTGCTGTTCTGTGTTCTTTTACCCACTTTTCTTGTGTCTTTTCCTAGTGCAATCAGCCCATCATGAGTGTTGAAATAAAAGACTGACCGTGAACCTACTCACAAAGCTCTGAACCAGAGCACGATGCAAAAATGCTGGAGTGCCCTCCTCAGACTATACACCACAGGTGCATGAGGCTTGGTTTAGGGAGGAGCACCATGGGAGTCCTCCTCTTCAGCACTGTCTCCAGGAGTAAGAGCTTTCTGACTCTCAGACCTACTAGGGACTCAGTGATGCCTTTTCCTCCTGTAGATGGCTATGTGTACCTTCCTCACCTCTTAACAAGGAAATTACCTTGGTCTGCAGAGACCCAGCAATCTCTCCTCAGTTCGAAGCCCTCCCATACTGGTGTCTATCTTCCTTGAACACTCATTTGTCATCTCTGATTACATTGTGTAGCAGCCAGAGAGTGATCTTTCTGGGAGACAATTCTATGGAAACCCAAGGGAACTGAAGAAGGATGGACGGGCTAAAAAGGCTCTTGGTACCCAGCCGGGGGGTGGGGTGGGGTGGGGGTGGCCTGACTTTCCTGCAGAGTACAATCAGAAGGGGCTATGGATTAAAACATCATTACCATCGATTGATACCTACGGTTTATACTGCCTGCCTCATCTGTTCCCCACAACAACCAAAATAAAACCAGCATGAACCCAAAACTACAGGCTGTTCCTAAAGAGATTAACTTACCTTCTTTCGAAGTTTCTGGATACGATTGATGACTTCCCGAGCCATGCCTTCATCCACCATTGACTGGTCAGGTGTGACGTCTAAGAGAACTAAAGCCTATATATAGAAGAACAGTGTGCATGACAATGAAATAAGGTCATCTCCTTCACACTTGGTGAATAGAGCCAGGGCTGCCAGGCAGGAGAGTGTCCTAGAGTTTGATCTCTGGAACCAACATGCTGGAAAGAGAGAACTGGTTCCTGCAAGTTATCCTCTGACCCCACACATATGCTGTCACCTGCACTCCCCTCCCCCCACACACATGCATGCTTGCAAGACTAAGAAATAAATGTTGAAAAAAAGACAGTCTTTTAAAAAGCTTAGTGAAACTAAATTCTGAGGCTGCAGAGTTAACTCAGCACTTGATCAGGACTCAGGTGCGGTTTCCAGCACCCACATTGGGGATCACAACCTTCCATAACTCAAGTTCTAGGAATCCCAACAACCTCTTCTGACCTCTGTGGGCATCAGGCATGTGCACGCACACATTCATACACGTAGGTGAAATGCTCATATACAGAAAACAAATCTAAAAACCCAAAACAACAACAAGAAGCCCCATCAAATTCTGTTTAGCCTATACTCCAACATCATTTAGTCATTCAGCAAACAAAGTAAGCTAAACAAGCTTATCATTACAGCTCTTAGAAGGATGCAGATTCTCCTATTCATAGGAGAGATGCCCCAAGAATCCTTAGACCAATTTCATGAGTTATCACATGAAGGGGTGATCTTTTGTCCACCTAGTAAATACAACTCTTGTAATACCTATGATCCCTGGTCGTGATGCTCCCGAAGCAGCAAACTTTCCACACCGTATTGTGGAGCAAAGGACTCATGCAGCCAGTCTTCTACATTCTCTTCCAGAGCATTCCCCAAAAATCTCTATACTCAGCCCATGTTTGGGACTCCAGCTTCTCTGAACTTACTTTCACCCAGGAAGTTATTAGGTGGACTACTAAGACCTGGATAACTTTCTTGTGTTTATGATGGGCTTGTTTTATAGGGTTGGCTTTTGTGCAACCCAACAATTAGGACAATTATTCACCACCAACATAAATTACAAAATGCTCACTTAAACACCTGATAAACAAGATAAGGACCCACACTAAGCCTAAGAGAGATCTAAAGGGAATTAACTGATGTGTGGGTGAGGCATGGGTAAAATACGCCCTTATGTTCACATATGTTGGTGAAGAACGTCCTAGGAGGCTGGGCATAAATGCCTCTAGCTGTACCAGTACCCCAGAGGCGGAGGCAGAAGTTCCAGGACATTCTCAGCTACACAATGAATCCAAGGCCAGAGAGGACTACACAATGTTTGTCTCAAAAACACAAATAAACAAAGAAACACAGAACAATCTTTGAGGGAACAGAAAAATACCTGAGCATCAGAGTGCGCCTCAAACTGTGCAGTCCCTCCTGTGGCCTGGTCAAAGGAGTACATGAGGCGAATATCTTCTTCGTGCAATTCATGGCCTTCCACAACAATACTCCCTATGGGACAAACAGACTTGTCAACCTTCCTCTTTGATTGCCTGCTATTAGCATACTGTGCTCTCTGATGACCCTGGTGTTTTGTGGGCTGGCACTGGCAAGCGTTGGTGCAAGTGAAATGAGGGGCAGTGTGAAGTGCTGGACACTGTCTCTGTCTAGTGCAAGCAGGAACGTTAGGAAAGCCCACTGTAGCCACTCCACTAAGGCTGACTCCAGAAGTAAATGTAACTAGAGGGAAAGAGGGCAGATTTGAACAGAATACTGGCACCCAGAGGCTACAGTAAGAAGTTGGGATACCAGGCACCTGTCTAAGAAAGTTACTGGAATTTACAACTGTCATTCTTATTAATGGGATGAAGAACTGAAGAAAAAAAAAAAAAAAAAAAAAAAACAGATGGAAACACCCAACAGGAGTCTAAGTATGAAGCAGTCCTTGGGCGAGGACACGCAGGCAAACACTCACCACTTTTCTGGAACTGCTCTAGCTCCTCACTGCTCAGCTGCTTTATGGCCATCATCACGGCTTTGAAGGCTCCCTTCAGACGCTTCCCAAGGACCATGTGATCTGGTTCAGCCCTTAGTCGAATACCATACTTGTTTTTATCAGTAGACAGTGTAACTTTTCGAACATTTAATTCCTACCATGAGTGCCAAAGGGAAAACAAAAGTGTGAGACACAAAAATCTATATCACATAAAACATGTAGATGAATATCCATAACAATACTATTCACAAGAGACAAAATCAGATATAACCCAAATGTCAGTCAATTGCTGAATGGGTGGGGCTGGGTGTAGCGCAGTACAGAAGGTTTACTTGGCATGCACAAAGCCCTGGGTTGGATCCCCAGCACCATAAAGTAGGTGTGACTGAGTAAATAAAGTGTGATTTATACACACAGTGGAGTAGTTAGCAACATAAAGGAACTGAGTATTTTCCTGTGTTACAACATGAATGAACTATGAAAACGTTATACTAAGCAATACAAGCCAGACACAGCAGATTACCAACTATGCATTTCTACTTATATGAAATGTCTAAAGGAGGTGAATCCACAGGCAGAAAATATAAATTGTAACTGCCAGTAAACGATCAGATTGTAAGGGTGAAACGGGTGAATGGTGAGGGAGACTGGCTTTCTTTTCAGGAAGATGGAAATGTTTTATGAGTCTAACAATGAGTGAGATCCTACAAATACATTTAGAATACTATCTGAATGGAACAGAAAAGCAATGCTTCTTCGCAAGACCAATCAGGTGAGCTGAGCATCACTAAGAGAGGATGCCAGAGCTGATGCCAGTGTGTTGTAGAATATTATTTTAAGGTGTGCTACTTTTGTTTATGCTGTGGAACATTTGTTTAATGATGCAAAGATGTGTTGCATTCTTTTATGTTTCATTTGTTTAACTGTGAAGCTGTGATTCTTTGCCTGTCTAAAACATCTGATGGTCTAATAAGAGAGCTTAACTGCCCATAGCAAGGCAGGAGAAAGGATAGGCATGGCTGAGAGAATAAATAGGAGAAAAGGAGGAGCAAAGGAGAACAAGGAGTAAGAAAAGGAGGAGGACATGAGGGGCCAGTCACCCAGCCAGCCACAGAGTAAGAGTGAAACATACAGAAGTAAGAGAAGCTAAAAGGCCGGAGGCAAAACATAAATGGGATAATTTAAGTAAGGGAAGCTGGCTATATAAGCCAAGTTAAGGCTGGGCATTCATAAGAATAAGACTCTGTGTGTTTATTTGGGAGATGGGTGGTGGGCCCCCCAAAGAGAAAAAAAGCCAAAAGAGTAAAACACAACCAACAACATTTTGGCACTCCAATGTGGGGCTAGAGTAAAAGAAAATCCTACAACACTGGTCCATGTCTTTTGTTTTTTTTTTTTTTTGGTTTTTAGAGACAGGGTTTCTCTGTGTAGCTTTGGAGCCTGTCCTGGAACTCGCTCTGGAGACCAGGCTGGCCTCAAACTCACAGAGATCTGCCTGCCTCTGCCCCCCGAGGGATTAAAGGCGTGCGCCACCAACACCCGGCCTGGTCCATGTCTTTAATTTTAGCGAACATGGCATAGGGGCAGTTGGATCTCTGTTGAGTTCGAAGACATCCTAGTCTACACAGTGAGACACCCCCCACATACACACACACACACACAAAATCTAAAAATATAGCAGGGAAGAAAGAAAGAGGACTTGCAATACAAGTTCTATCTCTCAGGAGTAAACTTGCATAAGGAATTCAAAGCACCACCATTCACTATCATTTAACCAGGAGGTGTGAAATTACAGGACTTCATAATGCCACTATGCGAGTGACAGATTCCCATGAAATAGGGAGCAATGATGATACAGTCAGTACGAGACAATGGAAAAAGAAAGTACCAAGTAAGGCAAACAACAGGAACACTGAGTTTTGCTATTATATCTAGGTGGATTAAAGGGTGATGGAGGCCAAGTGTGATAATTAAGGGATGCTGAGGCAGAAGGACCACCGGGTAAGTTCAAAGTAAGCCTATGGTATACAGTAAGACAATGTCTCAAAAGTCATACCCATATATAAAAGGTGATCATGATGGAGAGATGCATATATAATAATGTGTGTGTCTACAAGGTATTAAATCAGGAGATAAAATGTCACTTTTTAGATTCTAACATCTGTCTAAAATTCTCAAATAATTAAAAATCAAATAAAAAAATGAAAATTTTTTGTAATGATATACTTAAAATATTACCAGTGAAAAACTAAAAACATGTTTTGAAACAGTAATGGATTTTTAAAACTTGAAACATATTTGCTTTAAAAACATCATAGAATGCAGGTTTTGAGAGGACCAGTGACACTGTAAGGCAAACAACAGGAACACTGAGTTTTGCGATTATAAACAGATTCTAAACAGACACTTGTATCCACTACTGCCACCTGCCTCACTCCACCAGATTACTGAGACAAAGGCTGAAAAGACTGCTTTCCCCTGCAGTCCTGTGATTGAACTCAACAGACAGGAGACATTCATAGAGTTCTGACAGCTTAAATGGACAATGTGTCCAATGGCTCTGTGTTACTCCTAACATAATAAACTGTAGCTTGGCTACAGAAAATGCAGAAAGAAACCAGGAAGTCTTTCTCTTCCTGGTTGACATATCTAAATGAGCCCAACACCTTTATCCATTTCAGACTCCTAACCCTTTAAAATACAGGGAAATAAGCATCCTGTGAATTTAATGCACTACCCAGCTACCAATACTGTGTTCTATTCTTCTGGACTCCACTTCTGAACTACACACACACACACACACACACACACACACACACACACACACAGAGAAATACTCAGAGACACTCAGTAACTACACACTGCAAAGTGCAGATACACTTATCTTTGTAATCAGAACCAAGCATTTCTCAAATAGAATATTTAAATAAATTATGAAGCAGACAGGAAATAAATACTATGCAGACATGATAAAGATAAATTATAGAACTGGGCAGCTGGGCAGTGGTGGCACACACCTTCAACCCCAGCACTTGGGAGGCAGAGGCAGGTGGATCTCTGTGAGTTCAAGACCATTCTGGTCTACAAGAGCTAGTTCCAGGACAGCCTCCAAAGCCACAGAGAAACCCTGTCTCGAAAAACAAAATAAAACAAAACAAAAAAAAATTATAGAACTAGAAGTAGTGGCATATGCCTGTAACCCCAGCACATGGGAGGCCAAGACAGGAGAATTTTGAGTCCACAATTAGCCTATGTTACAAAGTAAGATTCTGTCATTGTCCCTCCTACCCCTCGCCCCACACACAGAGGCTATAATAAAATGGTGAGCTAAAAATTACATGCATCATGTGTCCACATGCATAAATGTGAAGAATCCCAGGAACATTCTTCAGAGGGCAAGTGAGACCTGGGAGGGCGTACACCCTAAATCACCTTTATCAGACACATACCACACCTAGTGCATCCACAAACAGCAAATGGCCACCATTTCATCATTGGAAGAGGCAAAGCCTTTCTGTTAATTACAAAATTTTACTGAGGAAGAGTATATGAGAGTAAAGAGATTCACTGATCATGTAAAATTTCATGCATGGTTATGCAAGTAGCAATTTATAAAAGAATAAAAACTTCGTTGAGATACACCTCCTAAAATAACTGTCCTGAAGGAAAAAAGCCAGCTAGGCCCATCACTGACCTTACCTCAATGATATACTTCTCCAAGGACTTGATATCCTCCAGAGCTTCTGGGTCTTGGTGGATAACCACAATTTCCTTCAGAGGATACTAGAAGGGAAGGGAGGGGAAATGACTAAGGGTCAATTCCTCCAGATAGCAAAATGTTGACTGCTCCCCTAGCCAAAGTTTACCTGAATGTTTAGCTAAACGAGTGCCGAGCCACTCGTACTAAGCTGCAGCAAAGGACAAGGAATTACACCACTGCTGGAAGGGCTACATTACAGTCTCCTAAGATACAGCTCTGTGTCAATCTGGGATCTAAATAAAACTTCAAACCTTTATTGGGACAGTTTTCCGGTCTCGTATCACTCGCCCAAGTTCAATCACAGACTGCATTCTAGATACTGCATCCTCTGTTTTCTTGTCAATCAGCTCTTCTCTGACAGATAAACACGAGAACATGAGAGATCATTACCTTCAAAAATCGAAAATCTGAAACAGCTATGCTTAGGTGAGAAACAGGATCAGACTAGATCTCCAGTGCTACAGAACATCTCGCTCACTCCTACCCTGAGGGGCACACAAAAAACTCAAAAAGTGTTTACATCTGACCCAACCACAACTCTAAAGGAGGCTGCTGCACCACCTAACCACAGCAGGAGAGTAGCGGCATCAGCCTAGGTGGTACAAGGGTTCAGGGCGTAGAGCAGGGAAATGAGTCCTCTCCCATTCCTTCCCGGGAAGCTCAGGACCCTACATGTACTTTCCCCTTCCCGTGGCCAAGGTGACGCTTCTGTATTTGATTCCTACCGAACACGTGGCAACATGAGGTAGTGGATGCTGAGTGTGTCCTTGTCCCGGACAGAAGCAGGATCAATGAGCGTCTTTAGATTCTGGTACATCAATTCAGTAAGAAATGGTGTGTAAGGAGCCTGCGTGAGGATGGGGGAGAGAATATCATTGAGATACAACCATCATCAGCTGATCTCCCTTAGCCTGAGAAATGAAAACGAGTCACTAGACAGTGACAAGCAATACACAGACAGAGGCTGTTTATTAGACAACCCTTCTCAAAGAAATGACTTCCTATGTGTGAAGCACAGTAGTAGGGCTACGTCACAGGACTGAAAATATCCCTGGATGTCTTGCTATCCAAAACCAAACCAGGAGCCCTTGAACAAGTACCAGTCATGTCTAAATAAACAAATATTAAATATCTTAAAACCCAGAAACCCTATCTGTAAAGCACAAACCCCACACTTTTATCAGTGGATGCAGGTGTAGGAAGCTTGATGTGGACGGCACCAAGGTCTTGCGAACTTTACAGACTCATCAGAAGGTCTCTAACACTATACTGAAGCAGCAGAATAGGACACAGGAAATTGAAGCAGCAGCCTTCCCACTAATATGTCCTTTAATTCAGTTTAACTAACAGGAATCAATGTCAAATAGTCACACTTTTCTATCCATGCTACGTTATGATATGCTTGACCATGTAAGTATTATGAGTTTAGGAATCTTTTCTTTATTCACAATTACTGAAGTCACATTAACACGACTGACGCCTTACCTCCCTAAGAGCAGATCCTGACTAAATGCTCAACTACCAATGACTGAGCAGTCAGTGTTTCTCAGCTGGTGTAAGAATAAGGATTAGACTCATGAGCTGTTAGCTTTCTGAAAAGGGGCTACAGATAGGCTCTGCTGATGCTTCTAAAGAGCAGATGGGGTGCTGCAGCAAGGGGTCGCTGTGCGCAGCTCAGTTTTGGAAAGAGGTTGAGCAGCTCACCATCAGTCTGCACAGAGAAAGCAGGACACTGAACAATGTCTCCAGAGCCATAACGCAGTCTTCCGTGCCACTCTCACCCTAGAGAATAATAGAGAAACAAACATTCGGTTGCTAGTAGCAAGTATGTCATCAAAACAGATGTAAGGAGAAATGGCCACAACCATCAGCCCCAGAAACCATGCAGGGCAGTGACAAAGGCCAGCATGGGACAGTAGTCTGCTGCATCCCTGACCATCTCTATTGGAGACCAGACAAATGGGGAAATGGCTCTGTGAGTGAGAGCCAAAGACTGACTATGGACTTGAAGGGGGGTGGGGTAGGTAGGTGGATTCCAATACAACAGGAGGAATTAGGTAAGTTTTTGCTTTAAAAATGGTATATACATGTGCTTTTAAAGTAACTAACTACCGATTCACGGTAAGAAAAGACTGCCTGCAGTGAGGAAGCTGCCACCATCTTGCCCCATTACAAACTCTGCACAAGTCAGTATGTCTGGAGACCAGTGTCCATGTCACCCTAAAACCCCAACAGCTGAGAATTTTGTCTATCGCAAACACTTGATTACTGTTCCTTGGGCAGAGACAGAAACAAAGAGGTGCCCCCGTTGTGTAGCTCTTGCCTCTAAATTGAAGCATTCCCTCCAGGAATGAGGCTAAGAAGCACAGAATTAAACTGCTCACCCCCAGAAGTTCCCTCCCCAAGGTTCTGTAAGCAGAAACAATTGCTGCAGGGACAGCTGGCCCAGACAAACTGCCTCCAAGCTGTGTAGGGAACTGTGAGAATGCTGCTTTCCTGAGTGGTGGCCCCATGCTGGGGTAGGCTTTTTGTCACTGAGGCAGCATCCATGCTCCATAACCCCTGACCCACTGTCCCATAAGGAGCCCCAATAAACTCACTGGCTTTGATGGAGGAAAGCCTTTGGCTGTCATTAGTACACTAGCTAGGGCGAAGAGATTTGTTCACGACTCCTCTGAAAAGTTTAAGGATTATAGCCATACTTGACAGTATTTGCCCAATTCTAACAAGTCTGCTCAGCTTAGTGCTGTACCAGCTGTGACACTTCACCGCTAATGACTTGTCAGGGTTACTTTTAGAACTCCCATCCTGCCAATTGCAATCAGTATAGCTAATGTACCATAAACAGAAGACATCTTCAGAACAGAGTATTGACAATGCTGTTTTGCACTGAACTTTTCTCATATTTTCTTTCTTGTTTTTCTTCGAGACTGGGTTTCTCTGTGTAACAGCCATGTCTGTTCTGAAACTCACTCTATAGACCAGGCTAGCCTTGAACTTACAGTGATTTGTCTGCCTCTGCCTCCCCAGTGCTGGAATCAAAGGTGTGTGCCACCACTACCTGGCATTTCTTTTTTTCTTTTGACCATAAAACTTCAGATATTTTGTTATTTCCACCAGCTCTTACCTTTAATCTTCTCCTGTTCATTCGGACATACCAATTGGTCAGAATATCCACAAATTTGACCAGGCGAGGCACCACAGTATATAGTCTGTAAGCTAAAAGCAACGTATCAGTCAGCAACCCAAGCCAGGCCTTGGAACGGGGGTAGAACTAGATGTTAAAGAATTAGCAACCTCTTCAATCCAAGGTGCTCCACCCACTAGGGGAACAGTGAGAATCAACCAATCAGATGGCTCAAGTATCAGGAACCGAATGACACAGCAGCCAAGGCGTTTAGGGGCACACAAAAATGATAGTGAGCTACAAGCAAACCCAGACAGGTGAGAAAAACTGCACCCATACTCTGTGCGACTTAGTCATGGTGTGCACAGAATGGTTGGACAGCACCGAGAACCCAGCTTCACACCTCTGTGATGCCTCCTCCCCTAACTAGAAAGTAGCAGAAAGTTTGCCTTAGATGCTCAGAGGCACAGCACGTACCAGCAATGCGTGACCAGGGGCCATTCTGCCCTGCAGAATATATCTGGCAAAGCACGAGGAGATATTCGCATGGTATAAATATAGGGAGTGGCAACACTGCTCTGTCTACTGAGTGACATGGGAATGCTGCCCAGCATCTTACAGAGCACAGCAGTCCCCACTGAGGAGAAAGATCCAGCCAAACAAACTGCTGACACTGCCACGGTTATACCACTAGGAGAAGATGGAAAGGGCAGAGCTGCTCTTACTGTGGGTCACAGAAACCAGAATTCAGGGCCACAGTCATTAGCTGGTCAAACACTTCTAGACAGGTGGTTTCAGCAGTTGGGGTGTAGTGGTCTTGCAGTGAACTTGCAATGGTGGCCTCACCCCCCTTGGGCGTGGCCTAAGGCAGACAGAAGAGCAAAAGTTATGCCTCCTGCTTCCCTCTTTCATGCCCAAGGGGGTGTGGCCACCATTACAAGTTTACTGCAAAACCTCTATAATTGAGGCCTTTTATGTTAAAGAGGAAAGGCCAGTTGGTACTATGTCTGGAGTTCACCATACTTCACTTTTTGGGAAGCTTGAGATTCCTGGGTTCAGGTTTCACCTTCTAGAGAGAAGTGAACCTCACACCTAGTGAGCACATACACGGGAGACAGAAGCAGCTCTTCCCGAGGGAGCTGATAGCAACTGGCAACTCCCACAGGATGCCCCCACTACCCTGC
Organism: Cricetulus griseus; assembly: GCF_003668045.3. NCBI lineage: Eukaryota > Metazoa > Chordata > Mammalia > Rodentia > Cricetidae > Cricetulus > Cricetulus griseus. Next base: position 269,521,910 of record NC_048596.1, on the reverse strand, counting down.
AGACATGTTCCTTCAGGGTCTTGTTGATGCAGTAGACATGTGACCTCTGGGCCAGGAGCTGTCCTCTGAGGGTGGCTAGCTTCCTGTGCAGAACGCTCATCTTACAGGACCGATCTATCTAGTTCCTATGCAGACTGGGTTCTGTCCTAGGTGTACAATCTCCAGACCCCATTTCATGGGAAGTCATGACAGCTAGTATGGGAAGACGGTAGGGTTCTTGGATGATCCTCTGCACAAGAACAAGTCTGCACTCCTCAGATTAAATTCCCCAGGGTGGTGAAATCAACTCCTTTCTACAACTAATGGGCCTCATTAAAACTATACTTCAGGGTTATTGACAAAAAGTTATCTGTGTTATCTTTCAAAACGTGCTCCATGTTAATAAGGGAAAATAGCTGAAATAGCAAAAGAACAATTTTAAGAGAGTAAACAGGCCTCATCCCTGGGAAGACAGCATGAGAAGACTCACCTGCCATTTCTGTCTCAAAGAACCCAATGAGGGACTGCATGAAGGACAGAATCCACCGGTCAGTGATGTTAGGGCTCTCTCTGACCGTGTGCTCATTGTACAGGAACTCCACTCCATCTTCCTACAGACAGACACCCGGTGAGACATTCACATGTACAAAGGGGGAACTAATACCAGAGAAAAATAACTAATTTGTTATTTAAGAGAGAGAGAGAGAGAGAGTGTGCGCATGCCTTCTATGTGCCTGTGTCCACAGACACCAGAAGAGGGCATCAGATCCCCTGGAGCTCCAGTTGTAGGTACACGTGAGCCACATAATATGGGTGCTGGGAACCAGATTCAGGTCCTCTGGAAAAACAAGTACTCTTACCCGCTGGGCCGTCTCTCTAGGCCTACCAAATGCTTTCCATCAGTTAAATGACAAGAAGTAACGAAAATACAAAATAACCCTGGACCCTTACCAAGCTGAAATCTGATATTCAGAAATAGGCTGAGCACCACCAAATTCTCAATGAATCGTGATTTTAAGTAAGACTGGCTTCAAATTCACAGAGCCTGTCTCTGCCTCCTGAATGCCAGGGTTAAAGGCGTAAGCCAACACCGCCCAGCCCGACTACTATTCTTATCCTAGCAACCCATTCTGAGTTGCTGTCACTCCAAGTCTCGGCCCAAGGCTTTCCCTGACCACACTCCCAAGATACAGAGTCTGGCCCTGCCCTTCATCAGATAACTCTGTCAGTAGCTGACTCTTATACTGTCTCTAATTCCACACCCCATCAGTTCCAGGATGGGAGGAGAATCTCAATCAACATGAAGTCTCTGGGACAAAGAACTGACTGACCAAACTATGACACACCTCTTTATACAGAGGGGACCATGACTTGCAGAGGACCACACACCTCCTGTATCATCGTGTAAGGCTTCCCCATGGCTCTGGGTTATCCAACAACAGCAGACAACAGAAGAAAGTGGCCTCAAGCTCATAGCTCAGCACACACAACCCAGTGTGGTGGTTCCTACCTTGTGAAGCCTAAAGACATTCTGGACGAAGAAGCGGTATGCATTGTACCACGGGAGCAGCACATCCTTGAGGACATCCCGCACGCCTTCCTCCTTAAAGCGGAGGTTTTCTGCTCTCACTACAGGGGAATTGATGAGGTATAACCTGGAAGAAGCAGAACATTTGCAAAGAAACAGACTTACATAGATGGTAAACCAAGCCTTACTACTGTAACACTGAGAAGGCAACATTCTAGTTCCTCCTCCAATCCCAGAAGTCTTTCTCCTTTTACTAAGGACCAAGGAGGCCAGCCCAACTCCACTTTCCTACTGAAGAGGAACAGGGCTCACACACTCACACCCCCATCACTGGTGCACAAAGGCTCATGAGGGGCACAGCTACCCTCACTGTGGAGAATGGCCCAGCACAAACGGACAATGGGTTAAATACAAGTCTGACAGATGAATGAGAGTAAGGCCAGCCTCTCCCTGTTTCTAGTCACAGGGAACTGTCTGAAGGTGCACACCATGGGATTGGGAGTGGGTGTCCCCGATGACAGGGGGATATTGAAAGAGCTCGATAGGCCTTTGCAACCTAAGCATGACAGATTTCAAGGGCATGACTGTTTCAAGCAGTAGCTAAAAGTTCTCTAAAACCTTTTAGCTTTTAGTTGTTTACTTGTTCTGGTGTAAATACATCTTATACAGCTTTGTAACTGCAAGACCAAAAAAAAAAAAAAAAAAGATAATTCTAACACCACTAAGACAGTGAACTTAGACAGGAGCTGAGGTAGAGAAAATCTGCACCACCTGGGTGGTCATGGACAGCTCATGGTATCCATGATAGCTTCTATCAAGAGCTATAAAAATATAAATCGACACACAGAGACCCAACGCTTAAAGCATAATTATGTAGCCATCTGAGAACAGTGACTACAGGACAGCAGATACACACGATCAGAGAACTGCTTCCTACCTGAGGGCATCCGAACCATACTTATTGATGATGGAAACTGGATCTGGGTAGTTCTTTTTCCGTTTGCTCATTTTTTGGCCATCACTTGTAAAACAGAAAGTAGATACCAATTAAAAATGTAAATATAGGTGGTTTTTCTTTATGGACGTAGACCAAATACAAGCACACAAATACATATGGGTAACTGAGATATAAACCAGTCTAAGTCACAATGGCATGGTGTTTCTATTTTTAGTTTCTTTCCTTTTGGTTCTTTATGAGATAGAGTTTCTCTGTGTAGCCCTGGCTGTCCTGGAACTCTGTAGGCCAGGCTGGCCTCACACTCAGAGGTTCATCTGCATCTGCTCCTGAGTGCTGGGATTAAAGGCATGGGTCACGGCCACAGCTTTGTGGAGTCAGCTCTCTCCTTCCATCTTTATGTGGGTGGGGTGCAGGGATCTGAGTTAGTCAAGTTTGCACAGAAAGTGCCTTTACCCCCGGAACCAGGGGATGTCTTTCTAATATCACAGTGAGTCTTTAGGGAAGTTTCAAGGTAAGTTGGAGCAGAAAGATGTTTTAACATTTATTGATTCCAGAGAAATTAGGAACAGAGATGGACAGGTAAGTGTAGCAACAAGGTCCTATGGTGGTGAAACCATTTAATGTCATAGCTGTACTGGTGGGGAAGTAGCGTATTTAGGGGGTGGGTGTGTGTGCGCGTGTATTTGTACATGTGGAGGTCAGAGGACAACGGTGTAAGCTGGCTTTCTCCTTCCACTTTAACATTGGTTCTGGGCAAAGACCCCAGGTCATCAGGCTTACACAGCAATGCTTTGCATGCTGAGTCATCTCATCAGCCAAGAAAACCACTAAAAGGCAGGAATGGGGGTGTGGCTCAGAGGTGGACCATGTGGGAATCTCAGTCCCAACAAGAAATAATTGGGGGGAAAAAAAAAAAAAAAAAAAAAAAAAACCGGATTTTACAGGCCCTGATGCCTATGTTCAGAATGGGAATTTACCAACTGATTTGTGCATCTTCAGATCTTCAGTAAGGTACTTTCTGTTCCTTCATTACCAAAGGGCATGATTCCAGAGCCCATGTCACATGGCTCTGAGGAGTAATGTGTTATGCATGGCAGTCTGCATGCAGGCCTGGCTAAGGAAGCATGTGTTAATTGGTCTTCCTACTAAGACACGTTGAAGCAAGCAGAGAGGATAGAACGAACCCATCAATCATCAGGAGTGTAGAGGGTAAGAGTGCTTTGTGCTCAGGTAAGCACTAGAGAAACCAAGAATGTCAAGCACACAGGCTTGTCTCTGCAAGGGAACCGGTGAGCAAACCTGCTTTCCACCCACAAGGCTGGGAGAGGATGCAGTTAATAGCCTGGCGACCTGCCTGTGCTATCCGTAGGCCCAGGCCATAATAGTCTGAATCTCCCAGACTATTATGTTTATCCCAGACTTTTCTCCCCAGACTTTATCTTTAGCTTTGTTTTCAGTCAATAGAACCCATCTTACGGGGAGATGTCACATGTCCTTTATAGGTTGGTAACCTCCAGGCTGTCTATATGACTGAGAGCACACCAGACCTTCCTGTAGGCCCTTAAGCTATAGAACCCATCCATCTTCACGATAGAAGTCATATGTACTTTGCCAGAGTTTTGATGAAGTCATGCCTTTAGCTCTATTGTGTACATGGGACTGAGGTAATTATCACCTGGAAACTTCTGTTCCAAAGTTATACTATTCTTCAAAAATAAACTGCCCACTGTCAGACTCTGAGAGTCTGAACCAACACTGGCTGAGTCTTGCTCAACTGGATTTCCCTCTTGCCTCACACGGATTGTTCCTCTGCATTTGCAGAAGACCCCACACAGGAGCATCGGCAGGTCACGGAACCATAGCACACACTATAATCTCAGTACTCAAGAGGCTAAGGCAGGAGGATGTTAAACCTGAGGCAACTCTGCCTCAGGAAAAAAAAAAAAAAGGAAAAGGAGAGTAAGAAGTATGAGACACATAGGCACGAACCAGAGATAGGCAGATCTCTGTGAGTTCAAGACAAGCCTTGCCTACAAAATTAAGTTCCAAGTCAGCCAGGGCTGCATAGTGAGACCCCCCACCTCAAAAGTAAAAAAAAAAAAAAAAAAACAAGTTTGAGACTAGAAGGAAAGGGGCATTAGAGCTCAGAGTTGGTGGTGCTAAACTCTATCCCAAAAGAAAATGTGGTGAGGTCCAATCAGAACATGGTTGCTTTGAAGACAAATTTCAAGGATCGAATAAAGAGCATCAGAGCTGAACACGTCACTACAGAGAGGCTGAACCTGCCTTGCCAAGATGAGTCCATTCACAATCACATTCTTGAAAGGTGGTTGTCCAAAGAGGGCTGTGGCCAGCACTAGCAGGGTGTAAAACCTGGAAAACAAACAAACCAGAATAATTCATTAAAAGTAGAAAAGGAATCTAAGCACAGGAAAATGTATATTTATTCACTGGACTGAACATTTAGTTTTGAGTTACTATACTTCATTAATTTAATTAATTTCTTTGTTTATTTTTTACTTATGGGGTATGTGTTGGTCAGACTACTTGTGGGAGTTGGATCTCTTTCTACCTTGAGGGTCCTGCAAGGTTATCGGACTTCGTGGTAAGCGCATTTACTCACTGGGCTACCTGGCCAGCCCTATATTATACCACCTGGATAATCATGTATCATGTCTCTGACATATCACTCAAATTGATTGCCAAAAAGCAGTTTTCTTAAAACAAAAATTTGTAGTGAGGAGTCACTGCCAACACTTTCAGGCACCCCCAGCATGATCGGAGATGCCAGTTGAGAGTGATGCCATGCTTCCTACAAGGTCACATGGGACAGACAATGTGATGATCAAAGACACAAACAACACTTAGACTACAGAACCAGAAAATGCTTCCACTCCGTAAGATAGGAAGCTTCTTACTTAGGTAGGCAGCATTCACAGACTTATTACCATAAAGGGGGACATTCTTGTCCCACTCTGACTAGCTTCCTCTATCAGGAAGATGTTCTCCTGTAATCTTGATCTGCTCCTGTACTTCAAGAACACCAAAGAACACAAACTGAAGAAGAGAAGACCAGAGTCCAATCCTGATATCAACACCCATCCAGACATCCCTTTCTGTTTGTTCCACAGGACACACTACCTGGTGCTCAGGAGACAGCTCAGGTAAACAAAAGGGAGCCGGAAGCAGACAGTGAGGACAAGGGAACAACAAAAGGTCTTTAACAACTGCCAGACTTCACTTTTCCCTAGAGAAATAAGTGATCTGGCCCTCCTTAAACACAGGAACTTGTGGGGCTGGAGAAAGGGTTAAACAGTTCAGAGCGCAGACTGCTCTTTCAGAGGACCAGAGTTCTGTTCCCTGCACTCACATCTCATGGCTCACAGCAGCCTGTAATTCTAGTTCCAGAAACCCAGAGATGCCTTGGCACAAAACCACACTCAAGAAGTGTATACACACATATTTAAACAAACAAACAAACAAACAATTAGACAACAAAAGCCCCGGAAATTTGTTCCTGGTAGTCACTGGAGTCTAAGGACAGCTTACTGCAGAACGTCAAGGTCTAGCAGAAAACCACTCTGCAGCTCTTTAAATCCAACCCTGCAGCACCATCGACAATGAACTGAGTCGGTACATGGGCCACAGGCCCGCCCACGAGAGAACAAGGTAAATGACCTCCTAGTGAGCATGACAGCACAGTTCCAAACAAGACTCTGGCTAAATGAAACTCAATCCAAAATCCCTCACACGCCTAGATTTCTCCAGAATGTTAATACATAGGGGCTGGACTTAACTTCTGAACACACTTCCAACTACCTTCCAATTTCTAGCACCACTATAAAAATGATTCAAATGACTGAGTAAAAGATTTTAAATGAATAAGCTAAGAACATGTATGGAGAGTTTGTTTTAATTTAATATATAGATATATTCCACAGTGTGAAGGAAGATAAACGCAACAATATTGCTTTACGGCAGCCAAGATTCCTACTTGAAGGCCATGTTGGTGTCCATGCTGGGCAGGAAGGGCAGAGGGCAGGACAGCCTGTTCTCATGGCCACATCAGCAGTAGGCAGATGCATGTGGGCACTTAATGAACATATTTCCAGTAAAGTAAAACCAACAGAAATATCCAAAGAAAGAAGGGGCATACCATCCTCTGGTTTGATCGATGCCTTCGGCAATGAAGTCTGCAGGAAAAGCGTCCTCAAATTCTCGCTTGCTCTCAAATGGGTAATGAACCTGGGCATAGGGCATACTTCCACTCTCGAACCAACAGTCGAACACCTCAGACACGCGCCGCAGCAGTCCTTTCCCACAGCGGGAGGGGATGGTCAGGTGGTCGATGCTGACAAACAGAAGATTTGCCACCTCTATTCATTGTAAGGACACAAGAACTTGCAGTTGAAATGCCAACTGGACAGGAAAGTACTAAATGAGGGATCACATGTACGTGGAGGTCCTTTAAGTGTGGAACAGCAGAAATTTTAGTGACATGGCAGAGGTGATGATGGGCGGCAAACAAAACTACTACACAGCAAGAAGAAAAGAGACGGCACGTGAAAGTATGCTTGGCTCACTGTAGCTAATGGTGACCATAAACAACGATGCAATCCATTTATGCACTTACTGTAATTTTTTTTTTGGAGTTTTGAGACAGGGCCTCATTGCCCAGGCTGGCTTGAACTCGCTATGTAGCTGTGAATGGAACTGAACTCTGATGTAGCTGCCTCTACCACCTGAGTGTCGATTACGGCAGTCATGTCTGGCTTCTACTTTAAGTACTGGGCGCATACTTACTCCCACTGTGAAACTGTGTGCCACGTAAAGCTGCCAACACCCATTTACACTTCACATATAAGCATCTTGACTATATTAAAACAGGCCAGAGTGATGAACCTATCTGTACCATCTAGGTTTGGGCAACCTCACTCCAGAATATTCCTTCAATGATAAATTTGTCTAATGATGCACTTTTCAGTATACACACACTTAGTAGATAAGTGATATATATATGAGAAAAAAAAAAGTGGCTTGCTGTGGTGATGCACACCTTTAATCCCAGCACTCAGGCAGGAGGCAGAGGCAGGCAGATCTCTGTGAGATCAAGGCCAGCATGACCTACATAGTGATTTCTATGACAGCGGGGGTTACTTTATTGTGATATCTTGTCTCAAAAAAGGGCAGCTGTCTCCAAAAGCTGAGAACAGCGGGAGCCCTCAATCTGAAAGGTCAGTAACCAAAGTTATCTGACATTTCATCAAGGGGGAAGGAGGCATCAACACAGGCCAACATGGCTCATCCACAAAGTGAGTAACAGACCAGGGCCTTCCCAATGCAGACCTGCAATTCCGGGCTTACCAGGACGACAGCATGGCAGTGAGTCAGGTGTTTGGGAACTGACCTCTCTCTGTGAAGATCTGAGATTTTTGTTCCTGACAATTCTTCAAGCTCTGCCACTGATCCAATGCAAACTACCTGTCAAGGTGAAGATAAAAGGAGCCCCTCAGAGACAAGGAGACTATGCTGAGGTTATTTAAGCAGTGTTCTGTCCAGTTTTAGAAACCTAAACCTAATTTTCCTTTTCTTCTTCTGTTTTTTTTTTTTTTTCTCCCAAGACAAGGTTTCTCTGTAGCTTTGGAGCCTGTCCTGGAACTCCCTCTGTAGATCAGGCTGGCCTGGAACTCACAGAGATCCACCTGCCTCTGCCTCTGGGTGCTGGGATCAAAGGTGTGTACCACCACCACCAGGCTGAAAGTGGAGTTTCTTTACAAGCAGGTTAACAGCCCAGGTTAACACTTTGGGCTGAAGAGTAGCTAACACCAACAGTGCTCATCTCTCAGGCAAGACCATCAGCTGCAAAGAAGCTGACTGTGTTCCTGTCATTTCCCTTCTGCTGGTCTGTAGCACAGGCCCCATAGCACCACAGCCACTATCTCAAGAGGTATCTCTGGGGGATTTATCATAATCAGATCTCCCCTTAAATAATTAAACTATGAGCATAAGGCATCTTACTTTCTTCCTTGTACCTGGATCTGGCTCTTTCCAAGTCAAGGCTAGAGCTAAATTACTGTGCTTGGAGTATATAAAAATAAAATTAGCCCAAGTCACAAGGAGTTGGGACTATGTTTAGGTAAAGAGCTGAAGTGGAGGTAGGTGATCAGGTAATGAGGACCACCTGACAAGGAGGCGCTGGAGCAACAGGAGAGGCTGTGTGCTTTTGTGTAGGGAAACGCCTGTTTCTTAGAGGCGCCCATGGTCTTTCTCTGCTCCTCCCTTTCAGTCCTGAAAAGCTGACTCAGTAACTACACTGTTGCCTTTCAGGTCCTATAGGAAATCCACTAAACCCTGTGTATAGCTGCTCAACGCTGTTGGCATGCTCACCACACTGGACAGAGGGCGTGGCCATGGAATAGCGTCTGGCTACCCAAGCGCATACATCTATACTCACAAACAAACAAACACAATTTCAGACATTAAGGTATGCAATGTTTGGGATATTTCTTCTTTACCTGGTTTCCCCTTTTCACTATTCCTAAATTCAATTTAACTTTTTTTTTTTTTTTTTGAGACAGACTCTCCCTGGCGGTCTGCAACTTTCTGTGGAGACCAGGCTGGCCAGAGACTGGCAGATTCACCAGCCTCTGGCTCGTGAGTGCTGAGATTAAAGTCGTGCATCACACCCAACAGGTCAGTTTAATTTGAAGTTAGTTCTATAACTTAATGTTGTTGCAGAGGATAGGGGAAATCAAAGCAACACCCACCCTAATGTGTGGATTCCATGCAAAAAAATTACTATTTTTCTCCCATTTTAGAGAATAAAAATTTAAAGCTGCACTTAGATAAAAATTAAACCCCTAAACAGGTTATCTTACACTATCATTAAAAAAACAAAAAACACAGTAAGATTCCCATTTATTTAATACCATATTCATGTAACATGACAAAGAACTTCGGCAACCCTCAACACAAAGGCAACTGCACAGTCTCACCTCCTCGAAGTCTTCACTGACCCACAGTGGGATGGGGGTGCCCCAGTATCTGTTTCTGGAAATTGCCCAGTCACGTGCCTCCTTCAGCCAATTTCCAAACCGCTTTTCTCGTACAAACTCTGGAACCCTGCCACAGACAGATTATATTACCAGTCACGCAGGAACAATAGAAGGTAAAAATGATAAACCATGATGACACACGCATGTGTGGCATTTTGTGGAAACACCAAGCTAAGCTCACAGCCAACACAGTCTGTGGGAAATTTCTTTTTTGCTATCTGATTCTTCATTAAGTGGGCTGGCACTTGCAGTGGAGAGCAACAGGGGAGGACAAAGTTTCTGTAAAGCCAAGGGCAGAAGCTACCACACATACCATGTACAGTTCAAGTAATGACTGTTTACAATAGAAGATGTAAGAACTCACTTTTCTTTGTAAAACACCTATCAGGAATGCCAGCATCCCAATTGGTTAAGTATAAATAAATGGCTATGGCAAATACACACTAGACTTTACTATGAAAATCATTAAAGTTACTAGTCTGGGGATAGTCAGAGAGCTTGTTCATTAAGTTCTGAGACATGGTCTCATTGTGTAGCCCTGGCTGTCCTGGAACTCACGATGTAGAGCAGGCTAGTCTTGAACTCAAGAGGTCTGCCTGCCTCTGCTTCCTCAGGGCTGGGATCAAAAGTGTGCCCCACCATGTCTGGCTAAGATGTTTTCCCCAATGTCAGTTCATTCTGTAAATCACAGGCAGGTGACACTTGCCATCTCTATTGGGTTTTACAAAGAAAAGTGAGTTATTACATCTTCAGGCATTACCTCAACTGTGTATGATTCTGTGTTCTTTACACAGAGAATAAAGACAGTTACGAATCACAACGACTAGAGATGGCTAGTTAATTCTGAGAAGTATGAACGACACTCACTGCATACAAAAGGTCACAGGAAGGAACACATCTCATGCTCACCAGTAACACAGATCATTGTTCTTCAGCAGCTGGTCCACCATGTGCTCCACTCGCACAAACCAGCTGGGCACCGACTTGTAAATGAGGGGAGTGTCTGACCTGGGGACCAGAATACAGATGCTCCAGTTAGACAGAGACACACACGCAGGCACCAAGGGCAAAACTGACTTTAATTTCTAATTAGCATCACTACCACCTGCTCAGCCTTCTGCCGACATTCACTTTTATTTTAGATTACGTCTGTCTGGACCAGCAAAATGGTACAAAAGGTAAAGGTACAAGCTGTCCAGTCTGATGACCTGAGTTTGATCTCTGGAACCAACATGGTGGATGGAGAGAACCAACCTCTACACGCTGTTCTGACCTCCACGAACACAGCAAATACACATAAAACAGATAAATACAAAGATGTGTAAGCTTCCTCATCTCCCTTCAGATGAAACCAAGAAAGATAAAGGAAAAAAGTCAAACAAAATTAGGGGCTGGAGAGATGACTCAGCAATTAAACAGTGCCTGTTGCTCTTGCAGAGGCCCCAAATTTGGATCCGAGCAGTACCCACAGCTCATGACAGCTTGACACTTCAGCTTAACCAGTCCTCACACACCGTTCTGGCTTCTGAGATCAAGCACATACATGTCAAGGACGTGCGCATACACACTCACACACACACACTCACTCACTTTTTTTTTTTTTTTAAAGCCTTAGAAAATGGTTCTTCTGCCAGGCGGTAGTGGCGCACACCTTTGATCCCAGCACTCGGGAGGCAGAGGCAGGCGGATCTCTGTGAGTTTGAGGCCAACCTGGTCTACAGAGCGAGTGCCAGGATAGGCTCCAAAGATACACAGAGAAACCCTGTTTGGGGGTGGGGGAGAGGAAAAAAAAGAAAATGGTTCTTCTGATGGAACAGGGGCAAGGGAGAAAATGTGAGGATGAATTTCAGGAAACCGAACACCACATTTTCATCTGAATATTTACAGGATGTTCTAACATTAAAACCTGGTTAACTGAAGAAATTCCATCATAAAATTTCAGAGATGCTTATCATCTTAAAAAATAAATGACCACAACACAAAATAGGTATGTGTATAAGACTATATCCCCCCCACACAATTTCTCTCCTAAAATAGTGTTTCTAAACATCAGTTCTAAAGGACATCATGGGACAACCCCTAACTATGGAGGCACAAGCAAAGCAATAAGCACACCCCCAGCTGTGACGCCCCCTAAAGCAGCAGTCAGTCTCGCCCACCTCCAGCAGAAAGGGTAGCTGTGAGTGAAGGTACTGGCCACAAGCAGCCGGCCCTGTTCCTTCAACATCCTGATGATATTTTTGTCAGCATCCTGTAAAAACATGAAAACTCAGTCATTAAGACACCCTAGCACACTTAACAACAGTATAAACATATTACTAAAATCTGATATTTCATAATGAATAAAAGGCACAAATAATGGATGTCATTGGAAAATTCCATTCAGGAGGCTGGAGACAACACAGCTAGAGGGTAGGAGGCTTACCCAGAATGCATGAGACCCTTGGCCTCACCCTCAACACCACATTAAGAACCAAAACCCAGGAAACTACTCTGCTCTGTTTTAACTAATTAAGTAATTTAAAAATATATCTGTAACTTTTTAGGCGGTGAAGTTTACAAACAGAAAAACAATGACGTGAGCATAACAAGGCTGCTCCCGGACAAACTACTGTGCAGTTCTCTCAACTCCTACGGATGAGACATATTAGGCCCTCTGAAAATGGCTCCTAATAGCTGGTCTCAAGTGCTTAAACAAAATTTTAAAACATCTACATTATTTCTAACAAAACTATAAATAATGAAGATTAATTAGCTGAATAAATTTCCTTATTGAAGAACATACTGAAACGAGTATGATGGGATTGACCCCCTCCCATGTAACACAAAGCACAGACCTTCACATACTGTCCCACAAAATGTGTCACTTCTTCTGTGAAGCAACCTGAAGCATCCACAGGGCAAACAGGGGTCGAGTCTTTCTGAATAATGTTGAAGTCCATGCAGACCCGATGGTCATCCTGAGGAAACAAGACAAGCAGAGGGTCGGCCGGGGATAAAAGTGTCTAAGCATATGTATAAACAAAGAGAAAACCTTGAGTTTACACAGATTCGTAAGATAATTTCAATGCTACCTTATATGCATCTAGTCAACCTACTTCTAACTGGAGGTGATTTAAGGACAACATAGAATCTAGGTCTCACAGTTGGACAAAGGTTCAATTATCCAGCCCAATCATCCCAACTATTAGAGATGCCACACAGGAACATTTTAAAACTAAATCACAGCCGGGAACTGAGTACATATCTTTAATCCCATCATTCAGGAGGCAGAGAGAGGTTGATCTCCTATTTCAAGAGTTGCCTGATCTACATAGCAAGTTCCAGGCCAGTCAAGGATTAAAGGCTACATAGTGAGACCATGTCTCAAAAAACAAAACTAAGTCAGGTGGTGGTGGTGGTGGTACATGCCTTTAATCCCAGCACTAGGGAGACAGACAGAGCTCTGTGAGCTCAAGGCCAGCCTGGTCTACAGATAAGTTCCAGGACAGCCAGGACTATAAAGAGAAACCCTGTATTGAAAAGCAAACAAACAAAAATAAGAAAAAAGACAAACAAAAGAAAGAAAACCAAACCAAAACAAAAAACTAAACAACAATAACAAAATAAACAAAAAATCCCACACTAAAAAGTAAAATTGTATTTGTAATAATATACATGCATATCTAAAAAACCATAGTCCATCTAGGTGGAAGACACAATGTTTAATGTACATCCTATCAAGAGACTCGGAAGAATGACAGTACGAGTCTCAAGTATTCCCTGTCACTCAGTAAAGAGGGTTCAGGTGGCACAGCTTTCCTAGGTTACACCTTGATGTTTCAGAAGTGGATCTAGGTGTTACTCACTAACCTTCCTGTGATGGATGCTGAGTATTTTACTGCATTTGCACAATTAACCTTAGCAAGGAAGCTTCCAGAAAGGCAGACAACTGTTTTAGGATTTACAATAGCTCAAGGTTTAACCTGCTTCCAGAAAACAACAAGGGGAATTTGGACCGCAGATGACAAGTTTTCTACGCCATCTTTGGAGGCAATGGGCCAGAAAACAAGCCGACTCCATTGGTCTTGGCAAGAGGGAGAAGCTTAATGAGACTTGTGACTCAGCATCCCAGGCAAAGCGGCCACTGACATTTACTTCCCATAAACACATCTGCAAGATTATGCTACTCACAGCACCAAAGTAAGGGGCCTGGTGCACGACTCCTGTGCCTTCTTCATCCTTCACATAGTGGTCAACAAGCACAGTGAAGGCCCCATTCTCTTTACACTGGAAAAGAAAGGTTGCAAAGCTTTAGATGAAACACACGGAGAGGGCCTGAAATTAACTGTTGACCATGCAAATAGAAAAGACTAAATAATTCAAATTAGGAAGGGAAACACAGAGAAGTGGAGACAGGAGTCCCAGGGACAAGCCTGGCTAGACAGACTAGATGAACTGGCAAGTTTCAGGTTCAGCAAGAGACCCTGCCTCAGTAATTAAAGTGGAAAGCAATCCAAGAAAATATGGCATCAACCTCTGGCCTCCACATGTATGCAAACCTGTACATACACCCACATGTATATGATATGAACACACACACACACACACACAGAGGGGGGGGGACTTGAAAGTGAACTGAACTCAGTAATACAATGACAGAAAAGCAAAGGGCATTTAAAACAGGAAACAAACTTACAGCAAAGGCAGAGAAATGGGAAAGGAAAAAGCCAATCTGGAGATGTGATTAGCAAGCTGGTCAGTAATAGAATGCTACTTTAGTCAAGGAAAAAGCAATTTTCTAATACTGAAGCAGGGTTTTGGATTCAGACATGCAGGAACAATATAGTCCCACTTATCACCTCAGTCTTATTATCAAAGATTATTACCAAAGAAATGGATGTAGAGAGCCACAACCTAACAATTCCCAACTTGCCTTAATAAAGTAGTCAAACAACGGCTTGTATTTCTTGCCTTTGAGAGAGGCTCCAGGAAACCTTGAAAAGAAAAGAAAAGAAAAAAAAAAAAGATATATCCATAAATTAAAGTAATAAAGCCAGGGAGTAAAATGCTTCCTGCTCAAGCACGAGAACTAGAGTTTGGATCTCTGAAACACATGTATGTAAAAAGCAGGGGATGGTGGCGTGCGCCTGGAATCCCAGAGGTGGAGAGGAGGAAACATGGGGATTCCTGAGACTTTTGGACTTAACTCAAACTGGAGGCCCAAGTTCAGAGAGAGCCTGTCTTAAGACTGATGAGGAGAGCAACCGAGGAAGATATGTGATGTTTACCTATGGCAAACATGTGCACACCTCCCCACACACCCCCCCACACCCAGACCCCCCCCCCACACTACTACACAATCAATCAACCAATCAAAGTAATGAAGCTGTAGCCAGAATAAGTCACCCATCGTCTGAGGCTTGCAGTCACTATCACAAATACAGAAATTTGTGACTTAAACGTATTTGGTACCTAAAACTCAAATACAGCTTTAGGAAGACAAAGACTTGTCTCTTTTAAAACCAAAGACAGACGTACACCTAACTGGATGAACACTCACCTCTCGAGGATCTCATAGTCACTCTCTAGCTTGTAGAGGGCCGATAATCTGGCTTCCATCAAAATGAACAATTTCCCCCTGGCAACATCTATGATAATGAAGGAAAAGAAAACATTAGTGATAGTCAGACTAGCTGACAATGAAGACATGCACCATGCTTATTTCTTGTGCCAAAAAGCTTATGCCCCGGACTCACAGAGAATACTGCAAAACTGGGCTGCACTGCTACCCAGATGTGCCAAAGACATCAAAGGCATCAGGGTAGGTGGCAATTATTAATTGCATCCAAGTCCACTTTGGGAAATTAATCTTTATTTTCTCTTTCTAACATGGTGGCACATGCTTTTAATCTCAGCATCTTGGAGGTGGATCTCTCAGTTACAGGCCAGCCTGGTCCATATAGTGACTTCCAGACCAACAAGCACTAAACAGTGAGACCCTGTCTCAAAAGTAACAAGCACCCTCTACCCAAATCGTAAGATTAACTTCAAGTAGCTCACAAAGCCAGTTTCTATCACCTCATCCCCTCAGATGGTGTCACTGCTGTGTCTAGTCACCCAGGTGGCTCTTTACACATCATAACCAGTGTGTGAGATGTGTTAGGTTCTCTTCATCCTTGAACAACCAGAAGCTGGTACTCAGGTGCTCTTCCAGCATGTGTGCACTTAACATACTGTGACTATCATCATGTACAGCAAAACATAAAGATATCCCTCCCCCCAACTCTCCACTTAGCCAGTTCCTCAGCCCTTGATTCCTTTACATAATAGCACCACTGAATATTTTTAATGGAGGTACCACAGACAGTTTCTAATAGATCAAAGTGGGAAATTTAAAGCCCCATTCAAAGTATGATACACTATAACCTACTAGAGCATATGTCTTACATTTCCATTGATCACTTTTAATGACTTTGGTAATTCATTCAAAAAACTGCTTCCACTAGTGCAGTTAATCAAAGAAACATTGTTATATGCTAAGTCCACATTTTATATAAAATATGACAAGAATGAGACAAAATATATAAGTACACAAGTGGGGTGTCTCTGTGTGTGTGATTCACACACACACTATTTATATTTACAACATCAGAAAGCTCCTAACGTGCCATATAGGTGTCTTGTCTGTGAACCTGTAACGGTGGCCACACCCCTTTGAGTGTGGCTTCAGGTGGCTGGAAGCAAAAAGAGGGAAGTTGAGGCATGGCTTCAGTTTGCACACTCTTTTCTCTTGGGTCAGCCTATCCGGTTGGAAGGGCAGAGAAACATTCCCGAGGTTCTTTGTTATCTGTGTAAGTGTTCCCCAATAAACACCCATTTATCATTTATTTTGGGTCTAGTGAAATCATTACACGAACACCTTCAATTGGTGCCCAATGTGGGGTACCAGTGCCAGGCTCACACTTATGGGTGACATTGGAAACTAGCCCCAATGGCATCATAATCCCCCAAGAGAAGCAGCGACACACTTCAGAGCCAGGATCCTATATGGGCAATAAGGGTTCAGGAAGAAACCAAATAGACACCCTACAACACACACACTTCAAGGCTAGATAATATTCACCATGAATCTACACAGGCAGTTCCCATGCCTTGTCTACTGTCAACCATGTTGAAACAAACACAGGTGTAAATTATAACTGAATAAGCACCTGTTTTCACTGCTCTCTTCCTTTTGGGAGACAAGGTCTCAGGTAGCCAACACTGGCCTCAAACTCAAACTATGTTCTCCAGCATCCTAAGTATGAGGATTTGGGGCATATGCCACCAAACCCCAATTCTGGTTTCAACTGCTAGGCAAACTGTTAGGTAACGTTATGCTTAACTCCAGAAGAAATGCCATACTGTTTCCAAAGTAGGTGTTCCACAGAGCCTTGCCCTGCCCAATGTGTTTTTCTCTTTTCCTCCCTGTAGTTTCTCCAAATCTGGAAGTATTTAAGCTCAGAAAGTGTCAACCACCAAATTCCATACAAATTTCTAAGGAGAATACACGAATTCTCTACCATGAAAGAGGGGAATGGTGTACAAAAATTATGTTAAAACTGGAAATTATAAAAATCTGTGTCATGACTGCAGAACCTTGAAAACCTGTTGCTGCTATTGATGCATAACATATTGCCATTATTGCGTGCTCTCTCTCTCTCTCTCTCTCTCTCTCTCTCTCTCTCTCTCTCTCTCTATCTATATATATATATGCTAATTGAAACTCAAATATGTGATGAATCCAAGGTGTTTCAGTGAGTGCTCACCTGTGCATGCAAATTTGATTTCATCTTTAGTAAGTAGTAAAGTTATATGCTTGCCAAAAAAAAAAAAAAAGTGACACACTGGAAGACAAATGTCACACAATTTCAATTTTATGTGTAACCTAGAAATGATGAACTTATGGGAACAAAGAGCAGAATTGTGGCTATTAGGCTTCAATGTGGGACTTTTAACAACGGGGAAATGATTGGTTTAAGGATATAAAACTGCAGTTGGACAAGAGGCATGGACTCTCTGAAGTCTTGAGGTCTTCTGAGAGCATGATAAATATGGTTGATAACAATATGCTATATTTTAAAAGTTGTGAGATAGTATACTTTAAGTGTTCTCAAAACAAAAACGATGACTATGTGTGATATAACATGTTAATTGGTTTAATTTAGCCATGCCATTGTGAACATACTGTATTGTGTATCATAATTGTTAAATACAAATAAAGCATGACTTTATTTATGAACTAAATAAATGAATGGAGAAAAAAAAATCTGTGTCACTTTCAAAGAGAAATGAAACGATTCTCAGGGTGTCTTTCTTTTCTACCCTTTCCTTTTCTCTCCCCCACCTGTCTAGATGTGAGACAGGATCTTGCTATGTTGCTCAAGGTAGCCTCAAACTTACAATATTCCCACCAGTTTACTCTGTGCTGAGACTCACAAGTGTGTGCCACCATAACTGTCCTTATAGCATATCTTTAGCAAAATTTTCATACAAAACTGTTTTACTCCAAATATAAATGTAAGCTTTTATATCTACATAAAATTATTTTACCTGTAATTCACAAGTAATTAGCCTAATACTCACCTTTGATCTTTACATACTGTATTTCTGGATTGACACACAGGGCAAGGTTACTAGGTAGAGTCCAAGGAGTGGTTGTCCAAGCAACTAAGGATGTGTTTTCATCTTCCTCCAAAGGGAACGTTACAAATACTGAAGGATCCTGAACATCCTGAAAGACATTGAGGGAAGTAGTGTTGTATAACCCTGTAAAGTACATAATAAAATGGGACTGACCTGAAATGGGACTAAAATAAATTTTAGGACAAAAATGAGCTCTTGAGCTGGGCGGTGGCAACGAATGCTTTTAATCCTAGCACTAGGGAGGCAGAGGCAGAGGCAGAGGCAGGCGTATCTCTGTGAGTTCGAGACCAGCCTGGTCTACAGAGCAAGTTCCAGGACAGCAAGGGCTACACAGAGAAACCCTGTCTTGAAAAAACCAAAACAAAAAAGAGCTCTTGAAAAACACTCAACTGATATAATTTTTAAAAATTTCATTTTATGGATATGGGTATTTTGCCTGCATGCCTGTCTGGGGCCCATGGAAGTTAGAAGAGGGCATCAGATGCCTAGGAATTGGAGTCAGAGACAACAGTTGTGGGCTGCCAAGTGGGTACTGGGAATTGAACCCAGGTCCTCTAGAAGAACAGCAAGTGCTCTTAACTAACTGCTAAGCCATTTCTACAGCTTTTAAATGTTCTAGCAGTTACAGTAAGAAGGCAGTATAAGATATCTGGTAACATTAAAATTATGTATCAAGATGAATAATGAATGGAAGATTTTGGGGGCAAGAAAGATGGCTTAGATTTTAAAGGCTAAGGCTCACAACCAAAAACAAGAATGGAAGTTTCTTTATTACAGTGATTTGATCAACAGTAAGTATACGAAGTTAAGTAATAAAACTGTTTTAGAAAATATTATACTGTATATTTTTATGTGCTTAAAATATTTTATTAAAGCCAGGCAGTGGTGGTACACAGCTTTAATCCCAGCACTCGGGAGGCAGAGGCAAGTGGATCTCTGTGAGTTTGAGGTCAGCCTGGTCTACAGAGCAAATTCCAGGGCAGGAAAAGCTGTTATACAGAGAAACCCTGTCTCAAAAAGCAAATAAATAAAGATATTAATATGTATGAGTGAATAACAAAGGCAATTAGGAAGCAAAACAAAACAAAAAAATCCCACCCCATCTAACAAGAAAAACATCCTCTACCATGATGATAAAATTCTCCTGACATGCAACAATTTCCAAACCTGGGCATGAACAAGACTTCCAAAAAGTGACCATCCCTTTAAAAAGTGAGGGTCACATAAACTGGAGAAAGTGAAGCCTGCCCACAGACACACAGGACATGAGGTACTTCATGTTCTAGGAGACTACTTCACCCTCTAGATGACATGGAGCAGTTGTACCACTGACACAAGTCCTGGGCAGCAGAGAGAAGATGACAGCACAGCTCAGCATCACAGCATTAGACTGTGTATAGGTACCAGAAAAGACATAAAGCGACCAAAGGCAAGGTCCCTGAACAACACTACCTGGGAAAAACTGTGTCAAAGCTAGGCAAGAGGAGGCACGCAATATGGCCAAAACAAAAAGAATCCATCACATTAAGACGTGGTGGCGCTCACCTTTAATCCCAGCACAAAGGAGGCACAGACAGGTGAATATTTGCGAGTTCGAGGTCAGCCTGGTCTACGGAGCAAGTTCCAGGACAGCCTCCAAATCTACACAGAGAAACCCTGTCTTGAAAAAACAAAAAACATACAAACAAAAGACACACCATACATCCAGTGGAAAGAAAATATCTCCCATTATAACCTACCAGCGCTCAGTAGTGACAGTCGGGCACAGCACTCCATGTTGGAAATAACCGGGAATATTCACCTTAATTATAATCAGTCAACAATCATCACGGACTACGCCAGTGCTCAGCATGTCACGTACCTTGTAATTCTGGTTTGATTCGAAGTTAGAAAGTGGAGTGCCGCAAGCAGAGGAGAAGGGCATGACTTTCACACCTCTGTACACAAGGCCTTTGTCATACAGCTGCTTGAAGACCCACCTGGCAAGTTCAGAGGTGAAGCTTTACAACTACATCACCAAAATCTACCATTCAAATGCCAACTTATACCAATTCCTACTTTTCTTCTGGTAAAGAAGTAAACAAAACAAAACAAAAACCAACCCATCATTTGGGAGCTCGCTGGTAAATAACAACATTTAACAGTCAAACGTAGACTAGTTATTATCAAGGCTGGGGTATTAATCAGTAGTAGAAGGCTTGTCTAGCATGTGCAAGGTCTAGACGTCAAACACCAGCATGGGGTTGGGTTTGGGGTGTGGCTACCATCTTCTGATAAGGAAAGATATTCATAGTGATTAAGAAAGGCAAATATTAGTGCACACTGCACAGTACTTTACCAATGATATAAATCTGGACCTGTATCAGCATATATTCTTTCTTTCTTTCTTTTTTTTTTTTTTTGGTTTTTTGAGACAGGGTTTCTCTGTATTGCTTTGGAGGCTGTCCTGGAACGCACTCTGTAGACCAGGCTGGACTCGAACTCACAGAGATCTGCCAGCCTCTGCCTGGGATTAAAGGGACGTCACACAAACGCCTGGCTTCAGCATATACTCTTACACTAAATTTCTTAGAAGTATAATAAAACAATTTTTACCGACATCACTAGCATTTTGGGACTTTTCTTTGGGGTTTTGGTACGTTATTTAAACTGTAACAGGCGGTTTCTGTAAAAGCACAAGCCACACTGACTAAAATGTTTTGATGAATACTGTAAATTCAAGGACACCAGAGATCAATGCCACCTCAAATTCTCCTGTTGACTACACCTCCCGATTGGCTAACATGCTGCATTGGTGGGAATCCTTACATAACTGGCTTTTCCTTTTTTAAAACCTTCATTGTAGATGCAATATCCCTAGGGTATTTTTTTGTTTTGTGAGACAAATTCTCTCTCTTACTAAGTAACCCAGGCAGGCCCTGAACTCACCATACTCTTCCTGCATCAGCTTCCCACTGCTTGGGTAAGTATGTGCAACTACTCACAAAAGGACATAAATGGATTCCACATGCTCTCCCACAGGGCTGGAGCTCAGTGGCAGAGTATCTGCCCAGGAGCCTTGAGTAGGGTCCTCAGCAATGCCAAAGGAAAAGGAACAAACGAACAAAAAACCTCTCTCCTAGTTGAAAAAATGTCATTTTTATGAGGAAAAATTAAAAAATCAGAGGTAAATCATTCTCATGACTTTAGAAAAAGCTATATAGGTTTTTTTCTTTCTTTTAAATATATAAAAGATAAGCATGCAGGGCGTTGGTGGCGCACATCTTTAATCCCAGCACTTGGGAGGCAGAGGCAGGCGGATCTCTGTGAGTTCTGGGCCAGCCTGGTCTCCAGAGCGAGTTCCAGGACAGCCTCCAAAGCAATACAGAGAAACCCTGTCTCGAAAAACCAAAAAGATAAACACATTTGCTCCAAAATCAAATAATGGACTTGTAAACAAACTTTATCTTTTCTGACCAATGCAAGAAAATGTTTATCATTCTTACAATTTAAAATAAACTTACCAGACTGATTCCATGAATTGTGGATATAGTGTTTTGTAGTCATTGTCAAAGTCAATCCATCGGCCAAGTCTGGTAACGGTAGACTGAAGAATATGAATGGTATGGTAGAGTAGTATTAGAAAATGATACCATGGCTGTTTTTTACTTTTACTGTCACTACACGACTATTATGGGAAATCAAAACAATCAATGGTCCAAGTAAACATATTTTAAACAACACCTAAGGTGAATTGTTTTCTTAGCATTCATTTCTTATACATAGATATTGTTATTTATCAGTATAAAATATTTACTTATTTAAGTCATGTATTGGGAAGGGCTAGGGTTCACAATAAATCCTGGGTGATTTGAAAGTTGCTATATAAACCAAACTGGTTTCAAACTTAGGATGATCCTCCTTCTGTCTCCCCAGTACTGACATTATGCTAAAAGTCTTTTGCAACCATTGGAGAAATAGTTATAGCTAGGAAGGATTTACCAAAAGGTGCTAAAAGAATAATGATCGAAAGTGTTACAAGAGAAAGCATGCTGGGAACAGTATTCCCCTAAGATACGTATTAACTGCAAAGCAAACCCTGCACTTCACCAAGGGAAAAGTAAGCAGCCAAGCATCTTGGGGAAGAGAATGATTAATTGGGTAGAGTTTACAGGTACAGAATAGCACTTGTTTAAGCATGCCACGCAATGCCATAGATCCAATCCTTAGCAACCCTCTGTCACTGCTCCCAAAGTGGCTTGGTCATAAAAGACAAAGACAGACTAAAATGAGTGTTGTATGTCAAACAAACTAAGACATGCCAGTAAAGGCAACAGCTGATCCTGAGTAGACACTGGGGTCAGAAAGTTCCGTAGTACAATTGGACAGGATTTTGTTACTGTTAATTAACTGCTTTTGTATTACTGAAGATGCCAGCATCTGGAAAATGGTAGATGAAGGGCATAGGGGATTGCTTCATACCACGTAGATGCTTTAGCTTATCTCAAAATGAAGCATTTTTAGAAAAATGGAAGAGCATGGTGGCTCACACAGTTAATCCCAGCACCCAAGAGGTAGAGGCAGGCAGAGGTCTCTGAGTTCCAATCCAGCCAGGACTACACAGTGAGATCCTGCCTTAAGGATGGGGGGGTGGGGAGGGAAGGGATCAGAAATAAAATTAGATTTTACAAGCCCATCTATATTTAGGCTAAGTTCATATTATCAGCACTTCCCTCCATTGTATTGGGTAAGAGTTAAGTTGGGAGACAATTGAGCTCTGGCTTTCACACTAATGAAATTGGACTCTATATGTGAATAAACCAAAGGCACTCAATGTCATGACAGAAGAGTTTTAAGGAGAGCATTGTGGGAGGGGAAACACGACAGCCTGCATGGGAGGACTATGAAGAGAAGTGTGCGTGTGCGTGTGCGTATGCGTGCGTGCGTGCGTGCGTGCGTGCGTGCGTGCGTGTGTGTATTTCCAGCACTCAGACTAAGGCCAAAGGACTTGAATGTTAGGCCAGTGGACACAGAATGAAACACCAAAAACACCAGGATATAGACGGAGAAATATTTAAAGAGATGACAATAGGCAAGAGGCTAGAGAAAAACTGTAGGAACAAAAACTAGACACCAAGCCGGGCACTGGTGGCACATGCCTTTAATCTCTGCACTTGGGAGGCAGAGGCAGGCGGATCTGTGAGTTCGAGGCCAGCCTGGTCTACAGAGTGAGTGCCAGGACAGGCTCCAAAGCTACACAGAGAAACCCTGTCTTGAAAAACAAAACAAAACAAAACAAAAAAAACAAAACAAAAAAAAAACAATAGACACCAAAAGAAACACTGAGATTCAATACTAATCGAAAGACGAGAGTAATGTTCACAGGGCAGGAGAATCCAAGCCCTCTTGTGAGACAAGCTCACAGGGACAGCCACACTTTGGGGAACATTTCATAGAAAGCATGAAGAATGATCAGTCATTTCTAGTCCATCTCAAACCAAACCATTCATTCTTCCCAACATACCTTCCACTCAGTAGAGTATCTCATCACAATTGCTCGGCACTGCTTGTTATACTCAGCAATCCCCATTTTGGCCACATCCTCGGGCCCTTTGATCCCCAGTGTCTTATCAATTTCATATTCCTGAAGATATCGGGTAAGATGGTTATGTCAACAACCACGCCTAATGAACCAAATACAAGTAAGCCACAACAGAAACCAAAAGAGCTAAAACAAATAAATAAATAAAAAGAAAAAACTCTACAGAGAAGCCAAACAGTAAATAATAATATAGATAAGAATTCAGAGGGAATATCTGACACATTTATAGACAATCAGAACATTAAAAGACTGGAGACTCAGACATACCACAGGTAAGCCATGACAATCCCATCCAAATCTTCTGTCAACGTGAAACCCACTCTGGTGAGCATATCTTGTAACTATGTCTTTAATTGTCCCCGCAAGTATATGTCCATAGTGAGGCAGTCCAGTTGCAAAGGGAGGCCCATCATAGAAGGTAAATCTAACAGAAATACAAAATGCAGCAAGTCATTTTAAACCAGCAAACATTCAGAACATTTATCTACCAAGCAGCTCCCATAAAATGTTAAAATGTTCAGGGGAGTGGGAGAGTGGTCAACGGGACTAGGGAACAGACATAACTGATCAGAAATTTACTGGAGGTCCTGCCTTCAGAAAGGCCATTCTGATTTGGGGGTGGGGGGTGGGGGGGCGGCGTAGGGGTGGTGGTGGTTGCTATTCAGTCATCTGCTCTTCATTTATTAGCTCCAAGACATAAGGCAAATTAAGACTGATCCTGAGTTCTACCTCAATGAAGCAGAGTAATAGACACCCATCGTAAAATTTTTGAACAAGGAAGGTTCATAATGAAACCAAAGATCTAAGACTAGTAGTCTTTACTAAGAAAAAGAGACTAAGGCAGGAAACACTGTAGGACCTACCCACAAAAGCTTACATAGAGGTGCTAAGAGAGGGCAGAGATGATAGTAAATGCAAAAAAGAAAGTGCTAACAGACTCCATTCAGATGGCTTCTGACAACCAGGAACTCTCTGGCTCAGTGTGCACTACTGAGAGACTCTGAGAACATACAGATGAATGAAGGGGGTGTGCACTAACAAAACTCCCCACAACAAACAACTATTTGTAAGGATTCTATCTTTACCACAGAAACTCACATACTTTGGTCTGTTTTTTGACTGCTTTAAGCATTCCTGGAAACAGTTATATTTGGACCAGAACTGCAAGGTTTTCTCTTCTTCAGCAGGAAAACTGATGTTTTCTGGAACTTGTTGAACCATTCTGTTGCTGCAAAAGAAATCAAATTTACTACAGTCTAGCAATTCCTAATTTAAGACTAGCAAGCTAACATATTACTAAAGTACACATACATATATATGACTGTGCATGCTATGTGTGTTAAAGCAAAAGCTTTATTGGGTAATGATGTATACCCTATACAGAGTGCTCTTTTAAAGTACAAAAGCCAACTAGTTTTTAGGCTTATAGCCACCACCACTATTTCAGAATATTTTCAATTCTCCCCCCAACCATTAGCAATCACATCCTCTTTTGTTTAGTCCCTGGCAACAGATAATCTTGTTGCTAACTCTAACAATTTGCCTATTTATATTTCATATAAAATAAAATTTCCACACAGGGAGGTGGTGGCACACACCTTTAATCCCAGCATTCAGAAGGTAGAGGCAGGTGGATCTCTGAGTTTGAGGCCACTCTGGTCGTCTGTTCAGGACAGCCAGGGCTATACAGAGAAATCGTCTTTAAGTCCCCTCCAAAAGAACAAACAAAAACCGAAAATTTCACATAAATTATCTACATGTGGTTACAATTCCTAGTTTTTAAGGGCTAGTCATGTGCAGCTCACATTCACACTTGATCCAGCACTACCATCACTCAACAACTCACCAGTTTTTACATTTGAACTGATTTGTCTTCGGGACTAGATTTTACCATTGTTAGGAACATGAAGTTCAAACTTTCACATGGACCCATTTTCTTTCCTCTTGTGTATGAGTGGAATTTGTGGATCATGTAACTCAGTATCTAATTTCCTGAGAACTACCAAGATGTTTTCCACAGTGACGGCACCATTTTCCACTCTGTCAGCAGTGAATGGGTGCCCACTCTCCATATACTCCTCACCACTCCCCACTGTCTGACCTCAGATCGGAGCCATCTTACAGGGTACAAAGCAGCACACATATGGCTGCATGCATGACTCATCTGCTTGTGTACTGTCTTAGGATTAACATTTACTCACCTGTCCTCTTTGAGTTCGACTGACTTTTCATGGCTGAATTTTAAGAATTCTAAATTCTGGATCTGGTCATTCTCTAGTGAGTTACCTTTTTAATTTTAAATTACTTTTACTTTTTCATTCTTGTTATTTTTCTTGTGTGTGTGTGGTGTTTACACATAAGTGCTGGTGCTTGTGGGCAGAAAGATGTCTTTCCTCAATCATTTCCTGAGCTGGATAGTTTTATGTCAACCCGACACAAGCTAAAGTCATCTGAGAGAAGGGGACCTCAACTAAGAAAATGCCTCCAGAAGAACAGCTTGTAGGCGGTCTGTAGGCCATTTTCTTAAATAGTGATTGATGGGAGGGGGAATGGGAGAAGACTCCATGGTGGGTGAAGCCATGCCTGGGTTGGTGGTCCTCAGTTCTGTATGAAAGCAGGTTGAGCTGGGGGGTAGGGGATGGCATAAACTTTAGTCCCAGCACTTGGGGAGAGGCAGGTGGATCTCTGTGAGTTCAAGAGACCAGCCTGGTCTACAAAAGCTAGTTCCAGGACAGCCTCCAAAGCCAAAAACCAAAAGGAAAGAAGCAAGCAAGCAGACAGGCTGAGCAAGCCACCAGGAGCAAGCCAGTAAGCATCACTTCTCCAAAGCCTCTGCATCAACTCCTGCCTCCAGGTTTCTGTCCTGTGTGGGTTCCTGTATTGATTTTCTCTGATGATGAACAGTGATGGAGAAGTTGTAAGCCAAATAACCCTTTCCTCCCCAGCTTGTTTTTTGATCTTGGTGTTTTATTGAAGAAATCCAAACTAAGACACTTCTTAACCTTTTTGTTTTTTTTTTGTTTGTTTTTTTAATTTTTAAAACTTTAGGCCAGGCATAGTTATTCACACTTTTACTCTCATCAATTGGGAGGTAGGCAGTTCGAGACTGGCTTGGTTTTTATACTGAGTTGTAAGTCAGAAAGAATTACACAGAGATCCTGACTCAAAAACAAAATCCCTGCCTTATTTTTTATTTTTTGGTTTTTCGAGACAAGGTTTCTTTGTGTAGCTTTCGAGCCTATCCTGGCACTCCCTCTGGAGACCAGGCTGGCCTCGAACTCACAGAATCCGCCTGCCTCTGCCTCCCTAGTGCTATGATTAAAGGTATGCGCCACCAACGCCCGGCAATCCCTGCTTTATTGATTAATATGTATGATGTGTGTATGCATTCTCATTTAAATTCTAATGAAGCTGGTGACCAGATTTCTAAGCCAAAGTGCAATTAGAAGGGACAGGATTACTAATGATGAAAAAATAAAGAAGACAGACACCTATGACCTTGGGAATCCCACCAGCTGAGAGTAAACAGCTCTAGGACAGAAGGCCCTACACACCTCAACCAGACCTAAAAATAGCAGAGTAAGACTATCGACGAAGAAACTTTTGTGGCCAAAATAATACCAAGATATTTTTCTTAAATGCTCATTAATTTTTCATGTCCATCATCTCTTGGATGTTTTATAGAAAAAAACAAAAACAAAATCGGGTGGGCCACTTACCTAAAACAGTCCTTTCTAATCAGCACATCAATCAGTAAGTACTACAAAGAAGTACCTGGCCGTTCTGGATCAGTGGTTACTACCTTACAGTAACGAGCCTTTTATAGATGGAAAGAAGTTTCTGCACTTGGTGACTTACCAAGGGTCCTAGTGGTTCAGTAAGAGATTGGTAAGCAATCTTTATATACCAACGCATTCACCTTGTCAATCCTAATCTACTGTTGTGATCGCTCCTGTCTCGGAGCTATAAGAGATGTAGGCTCATGAGGGGTCAGAACGTGCATTTTATTTTATTTTATTTTTTGAGACAGGTTTTCTCTGTGTAGCTTTGGAGCCTATCCTGGAACTAGCTCTTTTAGACCAGGCTGATCTTGAACTCACAGAGATCTGTCTGCCTCTGCCTCCCAAGCGCTAGGATTAAAGGGGTGCGCCACCACCACCAGCCAGAACATGCATTTTAAATATACCCCTAGAAGAAGCTACTCAGAACACACTTGGAACACCGACCATTCACAGTATCCTGACAATATCTACCCAACCTGCTGAGAACATGAAATCTAAACTTTCTGGGAACTGAGAGGATGGCTTTACTGAACTTTCTATGTTGTCTCTACTGTTCTCAAAAGATTGAGATTCACAGTATTGTTCTCGAAAACACAAGGGCTCGGTGCAACAGCACTCACTCACTCACTGTTTAAGGAAGAACAATGTACCAATGACCGGGCTATGGCAGCTGCTGAGAAGAAACAGCTCCCATGCATAAATCACAGGGTTTTTCTAGCCCATTGTATCCACTGGAGAGCTGTACCGGCACAACAGCCTCCAGCAACCACAGGGCAGTGGGGACAGATGTGTCAGGGAAGGGCAAGTAACAACTCCAGATTAAGTACAAAAGTGCCACCTGTCTACTTCCTTCCAAACACAATCCAGGCCTTCCTTCTTCTTTATTCCGTAACTCCTTCAGGACATTTTAGCCTTAGCTTCCTCTTCTGAGAGTTCATTTCCCTTTGGAGGCAGTCTCACACAGTTCAGGGTGGCTGAACTCCCTGTGTAGCTGGGCATAACTCCAACCCTCTTGCCTCTACCCCTGAATGTTGGTATTACAAGTGTTTGGGATTGTTTGTTTTCTTGTTTTTAGCAACAGAGTTTTACAATGGCTAACCCTGAACTCAGTCAGAGGTCAGCCTGCTTCTGCTTCCTGAGTCTAGAGATTACAGATGTGCACCGACACTTTCCAGCTCACCTCTGTGCTTTTATGAGGGGCTGAGGCTTGAACCCAGAGCTTCATGCATGCAAGGGAAGCACTCTATCAACTGAAACACATCCCCACCTGTCTGTTCAGACACTTCTACACTACTTCCACCCCGATCTCAATTTACGTGGAGAAAGTATCCTGAAATGCCATGGATACTGCTGCTCATGTTGGCGCAGACCGACCATACCAAGGGCACTCAAGTCCCACCAAAAATGTAGTATTAGCATATAACTTTTGTGCTTCCTCCTATGTATTCTAATTAATCTTTACGTTACCAATCATATCTAATACATTCAAACGCCAGGTAAACACTTGCTATACTGTATTGTTTAGGAAATAATGACCAAGAAAAAATAAGTTTGTTCATGTACAGTATATATGAATCACCACCATAGACCTAACTGAATAGTATGACCACAGGTTGTTTGAAATCCCAGATGCAAAACTACTGGATAGAGAAGACCGACTCTGCTTTCTACTAATACACTGAAATACAAACAAGGAAGTCTACATAGACCAGTTTGTCTTATATGTGGTATATGTTGTTTTTCAACGATTTTGCTTATTTCCTTAACTCACTAAAAACGAGAACCATGAATTAATTAGGGTGGAAACCAAGTGCCACTCTCACACACATCCTAAAGTGACAACAACGACCCCTCATCTTCTGACCCAGCACGATGGGTTCTTACAAATCTCTTAGTACTTTGGGTACTCTGCCCATCTTCAGTCCAAACCTATGAGAGATACTGGTAAGTATATTGGTGTGTTCTGTGTGGCCGCCAGGCGTAAACTTAAAACTGAATTACCTGACCGTGTGCCCAGGACAAGCACGCCACGCACAACCCACCTTGGTACCCAGGGATAAATGCGGGGCGTTTGGGAGAAACCTAGAATCCAGAACGGTTTCAATACCTAAACTTGGCAGTGACCTCATCCACCTTCCTATCTTCTCCCTGCATTCTCCCACCACCCTGCTCGAAAGTCCCCACTAAGGGACTGAGGGACTTGTAAGGATCTCGGTTCTCCACCTAACGAGGCAGGCCAGAATCTGCGCGCAGGTCTGAGTTCTGTAATGCTACTTACTGCGCTCCAGACCCGCCCTCTGGAAGCAGCTCTGTGCACGCAGCTCACTCGCGGCATGAAGCAGCGTGCTCCCTTCTCGCTGCCTTGTGCTGTGTTGTGTTGTGTGGAGGTCGTGACACGTGCAGGCCTCGCTCCGCGGGCCTGACTGAGCGCGGAGAGGGCCTGCAGGGGCGGAGGGTGACGCTCACCTGGGGAAGCCCGGGACGAGCCCAGCTTGCAGCCGGCGACCACGCTCCGGAACCGCGCCTGGAGGTGATGCAACACTGACAGCGTGTGTCTCAGCCCGACTCCGCGCCGCCCAATCAGCGTGTCCCATCCGGCACCCACCAACAACACCTGTGGTGATTGGTTCATGCACAACTGCGGTGCAGGTCGGGAGCGTCCCTGCAGAGGAAGAAGAAGGGTGCGCGCCACAGGCTCAGGTGGCGCTGGCGGTCGCCGCTCCGCTGCAGGCCGAGGCGTTACGTCAGGAGGACAGGTAGTTCGGACAAGACACACCCATTCTCTTCATCTTGGGTACCTGTGTCAGGATTCTTAAGTAAATGTCAGTGTATTTAAGATCTGGACATTTCACACCGTTTAACATTAGTTTGGACACCGGGTCTTCTTTATCTCCAGCTGACCGACCCCGGGAACGCCTAAGAAGCCAAGGATGACCTTGAACTTCAGATCCCCCCCCCCCCCCCCGTCTCCATCCACCTCACAGCGGTGGGGTGCCCCAACACGCCCGTTTTTATATGGCCTGGGGGATGAACCAAGGGCTTTACGCACCAGAGCCAGTCTACCAATTGAGATTCCCAGCTGTGACAGCTAAAATTTATGCTACAACTGAAACTTCTCACAATTATTTTGGGGAACAGTGCAAGTTCACCGGGATACGCTTGTCATGTGGCAAATGGCAAGAAGAGGAAAGAAAGGGCCTGACGACAATCTGAAACTTTTTATAGAATTTTATTTAGCATGATTCTTTTAATTAAAAAATGCTTCTTTATTATCGTTAAACCTTCCAGATCTGGTCAGGAACAAAAGAGAACCCGGAGCTAGGTAGCCATCTATAAAGGAAAGTTTTGACCTTGGAAAGTTGACAGAGTTGAATAGGTGACCAAGTGCCAAGTGTCCGTAAGTGACTGGGAAAAAAAAAAAAAAAAAAAGTGGATTTGGCCTAAAAGAGATGGAAAGCTTAAGTTTAAGAACATTTTGGTATCTGTTGAGTGTTTGTCTATGCAGCATTACGCTCAGACCCCACTGTGTCAAAGGTCACCTGCAGTGGTTCCCTGGCCTCTTTACTTTCTTGAATAAGAGTATCTTTATTAACCAGAAACATTCGCAGTGTTCTTAAGTTTCACTTCATGCCCATTCTCTGCTCAGAGT
Source organism: Cricetulus griseus (assembly GCF_003668045.3). Classification (NCBI taxonomy): domain Eukaryota; kingdom Metazoa; phylum Chordata; class Mammalia; order Rodentia; family Cricetidae; genus Cricetulus; species Cricetulus griseus. The sequence goes on along the minus strand of NC_048596.1, from coordinate 269,490,711 downwards.
GCAGAAATAGAACAAAGGACCCCCCTGCACAAACCCATGGGTGGTGTAGACTGACCAGATGGTTTAAAACCTGGATTGAGAAACACTGTAAGATACTGTTAGGAAGTAAGGGAACACCTTGCCTAGACAAAAGGTAGTTTTAAGAATTCCATAGCTGGATGGTGGTGGTGAACACCTTTAATTCCAGCACTCAGGAGGCAGAGGAATTTCTGAACTCCAGGACAGCCAGGGCTACACAGAGAAACCTGTCTCAAGAAAAAAAAAAAAAAAAATTCTGGAAGATTAGTTAACTGTGGCCAAAATATACTAATACTTAGATTCAAGAGTAATTTTTTTAAGAAGTCAGGAAAAACTAGCTGGGGACATAGTACAGTGGTAGTGCTTTACCAAGTCTGCATAAAGCACCAAACAAAACAGCAAATGCAAACAGAGCATAAGCAAAATAGACAAATTATACATGAATATTAGAGAAATCAGATCATTTTTATCTCCCGGCAGAAAATTGGGAATGAAAATTGTCACTTGTCGCTATCTACTTTGGAGTTCTTGACAGACTCAAATATGGACACAAGCTCTTTGGTTCATCCCATTGATATAACCTGTATAGAACCAGGGGCTGAGCTTTTTTTTTTTTTTTTTTGGCCCAGAAGTTAGGAGACTGGAAGCATGCTTCCTGTCTCTGGGAACACTTGCCCTTGAATTCTAGTTGCCACACTTTAAAGAAGCCCTTGAATAGACATTGAATGGGCCAGACATGTAAGCAGAACCTCTGTGCCCATTAATACACCCCAATGACTATAGAGAGCAAAGAATCCTAGCCAAATTTAGTATCTGTGAGCAAAATTGTGACTTTTACTAGGACCATTAGGTAAGAAATAATGAAGTATGTTATTTACATCAAGAGAAGCTGGAACACCTCAAGAATCTTGCCAAGTTTTTAATCTGTAAATCTGAAATCCTAGAAACAATCTAGACCTCTTTAAGCTACTTAGTACTTTGTATCCTATTTTACTTACCTAAATTATTTTTGTATGTATGTATGTTTGTTTGTTTGTTTGTTTGTGTGGTGGGGACACATGTATGTGAGTATAGTGGCCCACAAAGGCCAAGATGACACACACAGATGGGATCTCTCTGAGCTGTAGTTACCAGAGATTGTAAGCTATTTGACATGGGTGTTGTGAACTGGGTTCTCTGGGAGATTGACAAGCCTTCTTAATTGCAGTCATCTCTCCAGTCCTTGTATCTTATTTTACTAAAAAACAACAAAAAAACTCCAAACCACAGGAACTGAGAATTTGTGTGACACAGATATAGGCAGTGGAGACATAATGTTTAACAACCCAGGAATAGATCCCAATAGATTTTTGTATTTCAGCAAATGTAGATCAAAAAACACACCTTTAATCCCAGCACAGAGGAGGCAGAGGCAGGCAGATCTCTGTGAGTTCGAGACCAGCCTGTTCTACAAGAGCTAGTTCCAGGATAGTCTCCAAAGCCACAGAGAAACCCTGTCTCAAAAAAACAAACAAAAAAACACACTAACTTGAGATGCACATTGTAGCTCAAAAAGGCTCTTAGGACTAACACCCTTTTGCACAGAGCTCTCTTTTGGTTTGTCTTTCTGGGTTTTGCTGTTTTGTTTTGAGACAGGGCTTCCCTGTGAAGCTCTGGCTGTCTTAGAACTCATTCTGTAAACCAAGTTGACCTCAAACTAAGAGAGCCACCTGCCTTTGCCTGCTGAGTGCTGAAATAAAAGTGTGCAGCACCAATGCCTAGCCAGAGCTCATTTTAGTAAGAGACCTATCTACCTTGATTCTTAGACTTAGTGAAATATGAAACCTGCACTCTTATCTGGACTTGGGATCTGACTCTTGACTAGTAAGTGGTCTTTTAGATAGTATTTTCATAAACTTGGGTCTAATTGGACTTTTGGGACTGACAGGCCCATCTCCCTGTTGTTTACTAATTAGATGAGGCGAAAGTCAAGAACATACTGTACTGTCTTTCTTCCCTGGTCCTCACAACTCTAAGGTGTTAGTCTGAATGTCCCACATTTAAGTCAACATGTCATCAGAATGCAAGTACAAAGCTCAAAATTAACTTGTAATTTATTGTTTAAGACAAAACTAAAGAGTATTTAGAATAATCAGAAATAAAAAAATATACAGAACCATTTATTAAAAAGTTTCAACTTGTCATCAGAACATACGTACAGAACTCAAAACTGACTTGTAATTCAGTTTTAAAAGACAAATTGGAGGTAAAGAATATTTAGTATAATCAGAAATATTTAAGCACAAGTGCATCAAACCATTTATTAAACAGGGCTTTGTGTAAGCCATCCACCCAGAGATGGCCACTAGTTATCTAGGATGAAAAACAAGAGTGAGCCCTGATCTGAGGGGGATGTCGCTGTGTGGCTTCATGTGGTCTAAACTCCAGGACTCAAACGGTTCCCCCACTCCCCCTCTCAAGTGCTGAGGCTGCAGGTTTGTGTCACCACAGCTGGCTCAGTTAATTTTAGGACACAATCACCAAGGAAGAGATACAGAAAAATTCCAAAGGAACAAATAGTAATCAGAATGATATATTATCATCCAGGCTTTAAATATTCTTCTACTCTGGAATTTCTTCTTTGTCAATAAACAATTTTTTGGGTTAATTTCTTTTGGAGATTTGGTGAGCCATTTGCACATTCAATATTGGCTAATTTGCTTTCACCTTCCTTTTCGCTTCTTTATGTTTCTTCCGACAATCCTAAAGAATAGTAAAATAAGAAGCTTTTATTAACAATAAACACAAATTTCTCACCTTCAGCAAAGTAAACTTTAATTTAAAGTCATAGAAACCCATTCTGGAAGTACTCACTGGAATGTACAGGATATATCAATTTTTGTTTTATATGTTTAGGGAACTGTAACTTAGGCTTTGAAAAACCTCCTGATTTCTATAACTTAGGAGACTGACTAGACTTAGACTAGTCCCTTAAACGAGCCACTCTTCAGTCTCTTCACATACACTTGTGTAATGCACACCATAATGGTAAACTGACATGTGCTGTTTGAGCTCACTGAGATGCTGGCTCTGGAAGAGGGGATTCCCCACCCCACTCATTGCACACCTAAGTATGTTTTTTATCAAGTGTCCTCCAAGAACCCTGTCTGGGTATGGGATGGCCTACCAACTCTATGACAGGGAGGAAAGAACATCAGATGTCACTGTGTTTATTCTATGATATAAAAAAGTGCCTGTAGTGGGAAAGAGAAGCTGGGAGTTCAGCCATGGGAAGCTCAGGAATGGATAGAAACTCAACTGGAAACTCCAGCTGACTGCCTTAAAGGGGGTTTCCTACTCAGTTTCTGCTGGGATGTTTTGAGTACATGATTTGAAAATCTATCTATCTATCTATCTATCTATCTATCTATCTATCCATCTATCATCCCCTCACTCATTCAAAATAAAAAATCTGCTCTATAGTACCTAATTTTACAGATTGCACAGAACCTGTCATATTTCAATTAAAGAACATTTAAGTTCATTTTAGTAGTATAATTCTAGAGTTTAAGACATGTTCTCAGCTGTCATATTTTTAAACTTTCACATCTTACTCCTATTCTTATACTATGGGGAAAGTAACGCTAACATAATACTGTATCTAGTTTTGGAGAAACAATTAGAGACACAATTACTCACCAAAAGGAGACTACTTGTTCGGGCTTCCCAAGAACTTCTGCTAATACTACTTCCCACACCACACCAGAATAAGTTAGAACCTATGAGAAAAATGGAAGCATAAGGCAGCAAATTATTAACATGGACAATCTGAGGACATTGCCAATTCTAGTACATCATCAGCCTCAGAGATTTCATGTGGACTTCTAGAGTAGTGAAAACTTAGGCTTTTGTATGTTAATGTCTAAGCAAGTCCTTGTTGATAATAATGAACAAGCAATAAAAATGTAACAGAAGCACTATCGGTCCCTAAGAGCTTTCTAATGGATGGAAATAAAACACATCACAGAATAATGGATCAGAATTTCCAGATGGAGCTACTGTGTCCAATACACAATGAGTAAGAGTTGTGCTGCTGCCTGTTCCACACCCCTGAATGGAAGAACGGACCTACCACGAAGTCTGTCATCATTCTCAGTGAAAAAGAAAAATCTTGTGGTCTCTTTCTCAGGAAATGCTTCTCTGAAAAATAAGTGAGAGAAAAAGGCAAAAATTACTATTAACATATGAGAAATTATTACAGCTAGTATGATAGTGTATGCCTATAACCCCAGCATTTGTTAAGTACAGACAGAAGGGGGAGGAATTCTAAGCAGCCTTGGCTATATAATGAATTCAAGGCTAATTTAGGTGATATAAGCCCTGCCTAAAACAAAACCAAGAAACCTAAGTAGCAAAACAACAACAACAAAAAGAACAAAGGAAAAATATCCTTTTAAAGAAGTTGCTGTGCAGCTGGGTGATGATGGCACACACTTTTAATCCCAGCACTTGGGAGGCAGAGGCAGACAGACCTCTGAGTTTGAGGCCAATCTGGTCTACAGAGGGAGTTCCAGGACAGCCAGGGCTACACAGAGAAACCTTGTCAAGCTGCTCTGCACTTTGCTCATGTTCATGTGCACTGAAATAACCCCACCCCATCTCCACTCAACAGTCTTCCATCTAAAGTTCTGATAATGAGGAATTAAGTATAAGCTCTGTCTTTCGCATTCTGGGTGTCAATACTCATTCCCAGTGTTACCCTGTTTGCCAGAGTTACTCAACTGGTACCCAAGTCAACTGCAGCATCTGATTTCCAAACCAGGAATGTTACCATCAGCCTCACTGATCTGTACATGTTGTATGTGCCACAAGTTGCCATCTAAAAGTTACTGTTAGTAAAAGGTTAGAGAACTCTGTACAGAGCCTGATAAAATTTGTTCTAGATACTTATACAATGCTGCCAAAGCATGTCTTTAACCATGACACATGCTAACGCATAAACTGCTTACCCAGGACTGGGCTTTCTGTGATCTGTTTCTTTAGTAACATCTTCTTCTTCTTCTTCTTTTTCTTCTTCTTCTTCTTCTTCTTCTGAACTACTATCCTGGAAGCGGGGATCTTCCTGACAGACTATCTTCCCACGTTTCACTGGTTCGATTCTATAGGTATCTATATTGTTATGACAATGAAAGGCAATACAATTATGACTTAGCAACCACATAGTTCTCAACTCAGTAAACTGATTTCCTGTCCTATGCAATCATGACTAAACTTCTAGTATAATAAAATAGATATCAGTGTTTTCTTCTCCAGTTGTGGGCTCAAATCCAGTGCCTTGTTCATGCTAGGCAATGCTACCATTCTAGTCCCTAAGATAAGGAGCATTATCTTTTTCAGTTGTAAAATGCCACTGTTTAGTGATCAGATAAGGAATATAACATTATAAAATGAGCTAAAGCACCGGTGGCCCAGGCCTTTAATCCCAGCACTCAGTAGGCAGAGGTGGATCTCTGTGAGTTCAAGGTCAGCCTGGATTACAGAGCAAGTGCCAGGAGAGGTTCCAAAGCTACACAGAGAAACCCTGTCTCGAAAAACCAAAAAAGCTAAAAGCTAAAGGTGTACAGATGAGCAATATAATTTTCAAAGAAAGAAGCATAGCCTAGATACTGTTAAAAGAAACCTATAGGGCCAGATCTGGTGGAGCACACCTTTAATTACAGAACTCCGGAGGCAAAGGTAGGTGGATCTCTGTGAGTTTGAGGTAAGCATGGTCTACGTGAGTTCCAGAATAATCAGAATGTGTAGAGAGTCTGTCTTGGAAAACCAAAAAAAAAAAAAAAAGGGGGGGGGGGGAAGCTTCCACACACAATGAAACAGGAATCTCTTCCTGCTTATTCATACACAAGGAACACATTTATGTTTTTATTTTCAACTCTCTGGAACTGCTGTGAGATCTTCACAATCTCTCACAAGTTTCCAAAGTAGGTTGTTTGTATCTAAAACTAATTATAGGGCCAATTTATTTCTCACACTTGGCTCTCAAAAGTTACAGTATTTAGAGTTCATATTCCATTCAACTGTCAAACCACAGAGAAAAACAAAATAGAACAAAATAGAACTCATTTGCATTTTGGAAAAGCTACTATGTTTCTCTAGCCATTTTAGGGGTAGCACAGCGCTGACATTTGACAAGTATCTGTTAAACACACGGTGCTTTTTAAATTTTTTATTTATGTATATATGCCAGTGAGTGTAAGTGCCCTCAATAGCTAGAGGAATTGGATCCCTCTAGAGCTGGAGTTACAGGAGGTTGTAAGTCACCCAATGTGGGTGCTGGAACCAAACTTGGGTCTTCTGCAAGAATAGAACAGGCTCTAAACTGCTGAGCCCCCACTTAGCCCATGTCTATTTTAAACAATGATCTTTGAAGCACCCTCACTGAAGTTAGTTGTGCATCCCTGGTTCCTGCCTTTTATAGGAAATTTCCACAAAGCTGTACATTCTTTATACTGGGTAAGGAAGAGACTTCTGAAAAAGTGTCTTGGCCAGGTGGCACACATTTACCATCTTGACACTCAAGAAGCTGATGCAGCCGGGTGTTGGTGGCACAAGCCTTTAATCCCAGCACTTGGGAGGCAGAGGCAGGCTGATCTCTGAGTTCGAGGCCAGCCTGGTCTACAGAGGGAGTTCCAGGACAACCTCCAAAGCAATACAGAGAAACCCTGTTTGGAAAAACCAAAAAAAGAAAAGAGAGAGAGAGAAGCCAAGGCAAAGTACCTGTAACTCCATCTCTAAGGGATGCTACCCCCTTTTCTAGCTTCCAAGGATGTGTGTGCGTGCGCGCGCGCGCGCGCGCGCGCACACACACACACACACACACACACACACACACACACACACACACACACACACACACACACGACACACGTGCGCATTTTACAATTAAAAAAAAAAAAGAAAAAAGAGGAGGATTTCCATTTTCTTCTTTGTTTATTTTAAAATCCATGGAACTTTTTGGTTCTTAAGGGTAAATCTGAAATAGGATGCAAAATTGTAGGTACTTGCTTTTATTTTTTTCTACATTCTGTCAAATCTAATATTGAAATAATTGGCCTATTGATGGCATGGCGTATTTACATAAAACCAAAAAGGCTCTTTCTCCCTTTCTGTAGGTCTCGACATCTCCAGACGAATTAAGAAACAGAGCTATTTAAACAATGTAGTCTATTTGTTCATGACTGTTGTCATGTAAGAGAAAAAGGATCATGAGACATTAATGTCTAGTCTCCACTCACATCGAAGCTGGCTTTAAGTTTGCTCCCTTCAATGCAAAAATAGTTTTTCTCACTCCTGTAGGAACATCATATTTATAATTCAGGCTATACTGAATCTCATATTGCTTATGCATACTGAAGAGTGTCCCTTACTGAGACAACATGAAATTGATTATACTTACCGTAAACTCAACAAATTAAGTTCAGTCTGCCTGAAATAAGGAAAGTGGGAAAGAAAAAGCATACCTTCCTTTATGTCTTTAGTGTCTGAATCAAAGAAAGAGAATGTGAACCCGCTGGTCTGCTCTGCCCCACTTGTCAGGTTTGCAGCATCACTGACGTCCCCAGTCTCCTCTCCACTGCAACCCTCGTTCCAGGGCAGGTCTTCTTCCTTTTCATTTGTGTCCTTATTTTGGAATATGTCTTTCAAATCTGTAGCGATGTTATAATACGTGTCTTGGGACACTTCAGGCAGCTTCTCAGCTTCTTCCCTTTTCTTCTTCCGTCTTGCTTTACTGAAATGACATATACCGACATGCATATAACAAAGACAAGCTCTGAAAATCTTTCAACATCAGGAAAGGTGAAGTATTTAGATAATCCTAACTTTATCCTTGAATCTTTAACACAAACTTTTTTTTACACACATTATCTATAACAGATGCAAATCTTAAACACGAGTATTTTCTTTTCATTCTTTAAACTACACTGTAAGAGTTGAACTACCATAAACTTTCATGAGTGTTTTCTCATCTGCAAAATGAACATGTTGAATCAGATGACTTCTAAGATTATTTTAAGTTTTATAATTCTGCAATTTGGAAAAGAACAATTAAAATGCATTTAGAAGTGAATTACAAATGTGCTATGTCTATTATTATCCTTTGCAAAATTTTTATATTGTCATAAATATCTGTACTTAGAAATGAATATACTTTGATCTTAAACATGTTAACAATATTTTGCTTTTAGCTAATAGATTAAAATGTTTACCAATTAAGAATCTATTCCACATAGTACATATCAGAAAAAGCAGGCCAGATGGTGGTGGCATGTACAGCTTTAATTTCAGCACTTGTAGGTAGAGCAGGCAGATCTCTGTGAGTTTGAGGCCAGCCTGGTACACAAAGTGAGTTCCAGGACAGCCAGAGCTGTTACACAGAGAAAACCCTGTCTTAAGGAAACAAAAGGAAAAGAAGAAAAGAAAAAAAAAAAAAGGTTTTTTTGTTTGTTTGTTTTGAGACAGGGTTTCTCTGTGTAACAACCCTAACTGTCCTAGAAGTCACTCCATAGACCAGGCTGGCTTCGAACTCAGAGATCCACCTGCTTCTGCCTCCCGAGTGCTGGGATTAAAGGGGTGTGCCACCACTCCTCAGCTAAAAAGCAAAAGTTCTTAATGGATTATTTAAATGGAAGTGGAAGGATTGCTCTATTTGACTATCTGTATATTTTGACCCCATTATCCCGTCCCCAATTCATCCCCCTCCCCTACCCACCTAACTTTATATTCTTTTTCTCTCGTTACATAAACAAAAGAAATAAACATAGACACAAAAACACAAAAATGGAAATGAAAAAACCCAAATCTACAAAAATACTAATGCATTTGTTTTATGTTGGCCAACACTCCCTGGGGCCTGCCTTGAAGTGTGGTTCAAATACCCAGTGAAATTCCATTGCAGAAAACTGACTCTTCTTTTGTCAGTAGATAGCTACTTGGTTAGGGGTGGGAGTTCTCAATCCATTTCTCCCTTTCAGGGCTGAGACACCATATGGCTTGAACCTGTGCAGGCTTTGAGTGTTAGCACAGTCTCCTATGAGTTCACATGTTTATCAGTCCTGTTGTATCTAGAAGACCTTGGAGTCACCCATCACCTCTGCTCTTAACAATCTTTCTGCCTCTTCTTCCACATAGATTCCTGAGCCTCAAGAGGGCAATTTAACTATTTTAATAGTGGAGACTATCTTAGACAAACTGTTCATATTTCACAAGTAAGCCAGACAGGATTTCACACAGATAAAATATGAAAACTGACTCTACCAGTAACACTGTCAGATAGACAGCTCTAACCCACTGTCATAACTACCTTATAATAACTTAAATTGGTCCTTGATACTTTTAAGAGCTACAAGTGAATTTCCCCCAGAAATTCTTGGAGCACAGACTCAACCTAGTTATTTCTTATAGTAAAGAGGACATAGTAAATGGAGTAAAGAGGACATAGTAAATATGGTAGCATGTGATTTCTGAGACTGGGATCATGGCAAAAGCCTGAAGGGTCTTGAAGCAGCTGCTAGTTGAAACCACATGCCCTTTGAGGAGGTTGTAAGGACTGGTAAAGTCAGGGAAATTGCATTGGGGTTTAGAGGAAGAATTTTAGAAACACTGATAATGTGTGGTACTGTAGAAAATGGCATGGAAATCTAGCTAAAGAGACGTTTAGGTAGCTACAGAAGGTATTTTCTGGCTTCTTCTTGCTATTTACAGTAAAGTGTTAAGAAGAAAGAGGAAAAATAAAAGGGAGAGGAGGTTTTTGTTTGTTTTTTACAGGTACCAGTTGTGGGTTTGAAGCTTCTTAATCTTCAGAGGCAAATGATGTGAAATTTAAAAAATGGTTCCTAAGCAAACATCAAATCTGTGAAAACAGATCTCTGTGAGTTCAAGACCAGCCTCGTCTACAAGAGCTAGTTACAGGACAGCCTCCAAAGCCACTGAGAAACCCTGTCTTAAAAAACGAACAAACAAACAAACAAAATCTGTGAAAACATTATCTAAAGCATGAGTTGGCAAACTTCTGTAGTTCAATAGTCAAATTTAGATCATTGCTCACTTATTCCTTAATTGCATGGTAAGATTTTTTTTAAAGATTTATTTTTTTTTACATATATGAATGTTTTTCCTGCATTGAATGTATACCATATGTGTGCCTGGTGCCCCCAAGAATGGCTTTTATAGTTTGGAATAGTTGATGAAAACATATTTCACATTATGCAAAAATTATATGAGGGAGCTGACTCATCAGTTAAGAGCATTGGTTCCATATCCAACACCCACATGACAGCTCATAACTGTCTGTAACTCCAGTCTGTATGTAACTTCAGTTCCAGGGATCCAGCACCCTCTTCTGGTGTCACAGGCATGCATATGGTATGTAGATAAACATACAGGCAAGACATCAATACACATAAAAAAATTACATATGACACAAATTTCAGTATCTACATGGTTTTCTCAGCAGCTTCATCAGAATTTGAAGGGAAAAAAGACCTGGATTTACCTTTCTTTTTCGTTATCGTCTTGTTTTCTTTCATAAATGGCATGGTCATGCTTTGTTGGGTCATAATGTACAATGTCCCTATGTAAAAAGAATAAAGGTTGGAAGAGATAAATTTTGAAACAATGGCAATTCACAATTTGTCAGTACAAAAATTCTAATTTAGGAGCTGTGAGGGTGAGTTTCAATTGTTAGCTAATAATGGGAAGACTCATTCTCATTCATTGTGGACAGCCCCACTCACTAAGCATGGGATACTAAACTATGTGAGAGGAGGAAGCCAGCTGACCTTAAGATGCATGCATTGCTCTCTATGTGATTATGGATATAAATCAACCAGCTTCTTCAAACTCCTGCTGCTCAGACTTTTCCACTATGATGTACTGCAATCTCAAACTAAGTTGAAATGATCCCTTTTTCCTTAAACAGTTTTTTTTAGGGTATGTTGTCCCAGCAACTGGCAAGTAAACTAAGATGGAGGCAAAACAAAGCTAAATAGTGTTTATCAAAAAGAAGAATTACGATCTTGATATAAACATTTTAAATGATCTATTTGAGTTTTCCTGGATCCCTTTTAACCTTAAAAATTACATCCAGGAGCAGTGGTGTACACATTTAATTCTAGCACTCAGGAGGCAGAGGCAGGTATATTTCTGTGAATTCCAGGCCATCTAGGACTATATAGAGACCACCTCTCAAAAACAAAAACAAAAACCAAACACCAAAAAATATTTTATGTCTCACAAAGTAAAGGCACTTGCTACTATGATGACTTGGGACATGAGTTGAATCTTAGGATCCACTTGGTGAAAGGGAAGAGGGACAGAAAGCTACCCTCTGACACTGACACACATACACACACACTCACACACACACAGTGCATGTTTAAAAAAATAATCTTCAAGCTGGATGTTACGGGTACAGACTTGTAATCCCAACACTCTTGCAGTGAAGGCTAGACTACTGTCCCGTATTTAAGATGAGCCTGGGTGGCTCAGGGAGATCTTGTATCAATAAACAAATAAAAGGAAAATGTTTTTAACATATAGACACATATATAGATAAAATGACACTCTATCTAGAACTTGCACAAAATATTTCAATAGATAAGACAAGTTTAAATGAGGTATAGAAAACTAGTCACATGATGACAACCAATTAGAAGCTGGATCCATGGTTTAGGAGTTTCATTACATTAATATCTAAAGTATATATTTAAAAATTTCCATAATAGTTATATTTATATACAGCCTAACAATTTCACAGTTAATATTTAAAGTCACTTCATATTAGTAAACCAGTTATACAGAAACTATTTAAAACTAGTTTCTTCTGGAGCCAGAATTTCTCTGTGTAGCCCTGGAAGTCCTAAAATTTACTCTGTAAAGGAAGCTGGGATCAAACTCAGAGAACTGCCTGCCTGAATTAAAGATCAAGCCTGTCACTTTAAGAATAAGATTCTTAAAGTGAATCACTGGGTCAAAGGAAAGGAATTTTTTGAAAGTCTGACATATGTTGACAACTGTTCTCCCCAGTAACTTATAAAGGACACAGATGGGCTAAAGCTCTAACTCAGGCAAAAAGCATTTGACTGGAAAATGAAAGACTCTAGGTTAGACCATTAGCATCACATGAAAAACAAAACAAAACAAAATAAAAAAATGAGTTTTAAATTAAGCTCACTAGGCATTTATGACAAAGAAAAATATGACTAGGACAAAACATCAGCCATACTTAAATTTTTTAGCAGTCACTGATCCTTTGCTAGTAGGGTTGTTTAAGTTGATATTCAAAACACTTTGCACAACATTCAATGTTTTCTTTTTTTCTGCAGCAAGCTCATCTTCATTAGTTTTATTTTCATTTAACTCTGGAAAAAGAAAAACCAGTAATCTCTTGACACTCATCATTAGAGAAACCTCAATCATCATATATGCACCCAAATATATTCAAAGTAGACCAAATTACAAGTTTAACCTATTTGTTAATCTCTCTCATTCCAAGACTTCTTGCCACAAAAACTTAGAAATCACATGACTAGCAAACAAAATATCCCACTTCTATTTACAACTGAGAAAATAAAATCTAGATTTAATGTCTTTAGTGGCAAGTATAAAGTTTTAAAGATCAAAAAGCATAACACAAAACACAAGAAACTGGAGAAAATGAATAAATTCCCTAAAGAAAGCCAAGAAAAAACAGTTGAAGGAAACAAAACTGTTTAAGACCTGAAAATGGAAAAAGAAGCAATGAAGATAACACAAATTGAGGGAATTCTGGAAATGAAAAATCTAGATAAGGGAACAGGAACTACAGAGGCAAGAATATAAGAGATGGAAGAGAATCTCAGGTGTAGAAGATACATTGGTCAAAGAAAATGCTGAATCTGAAAAATTACCGACACAAATCAGGAAATCTGGGACACTAGGAAAAGACCAAACCTAAGAATAATAGGAACAGAAGGAAAAGAATCCTAGCTCAAAAGCCCAGGAACTATTTTCAACAAAATCACAGAAGAATTGGTTGAGAAAATCAACAAGATAAACAAACTACATCTCTAACTAAACTAAAAGAGACAGAATATACAAATTAACGAAATCAGAAATGAAAAGGAAAATATGACCACAAACATAGAGGAAATCCAAAGAATCATTAGGTTATACTTCAAAAACCTGTACTCTACAAAATGAAAAATTCAAAAGAAATGGGTAATTTTCTTGATAGATATCACTTAACAAAGTTAATAAGCTCAGGTAAACATTTTAAATGGGCCTAAGTCATTTAAGTCTCCCAACCAAAAAAGCCCAGGGCCAGGCGGTTTTAGCAGAGAAGTCTACCAGACTTTCAAAGAAGAACTAATACCAAAACTCCTTAAATCACTCCACAAAATGGAAACAGAATACCTTATATATAGTAAATAATATCTGAAGGAAAAAATATTTTACATATAAGGAAACTTAAGAATTATTAAGTATACATCTAACTACAAACTAAATTCAACTCATCTTAAGAGTCCAGTTTCTTTGAGTGTCAAATGAAGGAGAAACACCAGGTCACTTCTTACATCCCTAGCTTCAATAGCAGGACTGTTTGAGACAGTGAAATGTTACCTTTCTCCTCTTCTTCACTGTCACTCTCTAAAAATCTAGAGTCCATTCGGAATCTCTCATCACTTCCAAAATGAGACTGCAAATTCATGAGCTACATGGAAAGAAAGATTGTTGTGATAAGCACATTTTGAAAAAGTCTCTAAGTATACTTAGAAATTCATATAACCATCTGCACAACTGCAATGACTATCAACCAGTAAGAGGTGAGAGAGGGTTCACTCCCGCAGAAATTATCCCGCATTGGAACTGCACTTTCCTTAACTGGATTTAAGGACTACTTTCAAATCTTAGACATGCTACAACTGTTTCCATTTCCAGTCTTCACTAACCTTCTGGCCAGCTCTGCCCTCAAACTGAGGTTTAATGTTGAACCTGGTGCTGTCCTCCTTGGAATCTGATTCTTCATCATCACTGCTGTCAAACAACTTCCCAGATGCTTTAACCACAGACTCCTGTTATAGATAAAAAAGAAATGCTTATTAATTGAGATAATCAGCATTTTCCTCCTAATGTAATCTTGCCATACATTTAAAAACCAACAGTGGTGGGGCACGCCTTTAATCCCAGAACTCAGGAGGCAGAGGCGGGTAGATCTCTGTGAGTTCAAGACCAGTGTGGTCTACAAAGAGAGTTCTAGGACAGCCTCCAAAGCAATACAGTTTTGTCTAGAAAAAACCCAAAATAAATAAAATAAAATAAAAACCAACAAGGTACATGCATCTACAGGGACAAGTATGTAGTGGGCCAGATGAAAACTCCTAAATCAGGGATAGGTAACTGGACTTCCAGATCATTAATCCACACACTCCTGTTGCCACTTGGATTGCATGTACACTGCTAAGACTTTGTATGAGGCAGCAAACAGTTTCATGGGTAAGAAAAAAATCTCCAAAACCCCTGACATGTCAGGGTATAGTGGCTTGGGCAATTCTAGAACTATCTCACTGCAATCCCTAGGATTTTATGCAGAAGTGGTAGTTGTGTGGAGCTTTTGTTATACAATAGATTTTACAACTGTGTTGGTACACATTGTAGTATCAGACTGATGCAGAACTTTTCAAAGTTTAAAGGCAGCCTAGGTTTGTTACGATAAATCTTTCCACCAAAAGCTGCCTGAGCCCCACCACCACGTGTGAGCTTTATGCCAGCCACCCGCCTGAGTTAGGGCCCAAATGAATACACAGAAACTTGTATTAGGTACAATGCTGCTTAGCCAATGACTAGGATTCTCATCTGTTAGCTCAGTCTCAATTATCATACATCTATATATTTTATAAGACTTATCTTATCGGACGCCTTATGGCATCCATCCTTGCTGGTGGATCACACATTGTGCCGCTGGAGCAGGAGCAGAGGGGAAAATAGGGCCCTTCTTGTTTCTCCTTCGCTTAAATATGAGTCTCCTTGCTATGTCACTTCCTGCCTGGATCAGCATTTCTCTACTACATTTCCCCAGAATCCTCTTTGACTCCTAGTCCCATCTACTTGCTGTCTCATTGGCCAAACAGTATTTTATTTAACAGTCAATAAGATAAACATACACAGTACATTCCCATCATAGGTTACATAGCATTTCTATCACAAAAGAAAAACAAGACCGGGAATCTGCAAAGTAAATTAACATTTGGAAGGCCTTACCTTCACCACCTCCTTTCCTGGACAATTATTTTGTTCATGAGTAGGTGTCTCTTCCGATTCACTTTCGTTATCAGAAGCAAAGACAATGTGTGTTTTTTTGTTCTCTTGATGACCATCCTAGTGAAACACAAGCATCATCACATTTCAAGACAGCAACTGTATACCCTTCATTTATCCTTCTTTTCCTCATTCAGGGAATACCATTATCATCTGCTATTTTTCCAGAACAGAAACTCAGGCCTCCTTTCTCTCTATATCCAGTAACCTCCAAATTCTACTAATTTGACCTTGGTATCTTTAAGAACCACCATTGCTGTGGTTGTGGTCCTTAACCTCTAAAAAGTTCTCCTTGATTCCAGATCTGACTCCATTGTATGTATTGTATATATCATAGCCTGAAGGATCTCTAAAACACTCTAACAAACTTTATCTGTAATGGTTCAGAATATACATTTTAGATAGTGCAAGTCACAGATAATCTTTGTTGTGTGTTAGAAACTATTTGGGCTGGATGCTCTGTGTATTGTTAAATGCCAACTCCTATTCCAAATATACACAACTATCCAGGCATGGTAACACATGCCTTTAGTACCAGTGCTCAGGAGGCAGAGGCAGGTTGATCTACATGAGTTTAAGGACAGCATGATCTACAAAGTGAGTTTTAGGACAGCTAGGGCTACACAAGGAACTGTCTCAAAAAACCAAAATGACAAAAAAAAAAAAAAAAAAAATGTAAACAACTAATCATAGCTTTAGGGATTAAGTTCCACCCTCTGCATAATTCACCCCTCCGTAATCACTGCTGCTTCATTTCTATAAATACAGTGTCATGAAAAAAATGTACTTTTAGGCAATTGGCTCCCCTTTGCAGTAAGAGCTTTCCTCTTCCTCACTGTTTTTCCACATCAGTAAAATTCCTTCTACTCCCTTCACCTATGGGTTAAGGAAACCTAACTGACTTGGTGTTCCAAGAGACTTGACTGTCTGCTCAACATACCATGCATCAACAGCTGCATGAGCATTTAACCCTGATTCTGTGAATCTAGCACTTAAAAGTGGACTTTATTGCTGGAGGAATGAACAAAGGCTCCTTACAGTAAATGCCATCAAGATTTAACTCTTGCTAATCACTATACAAACTATAGTTAGATAACTTTAAAATACTTTCAATTTGCCAGGTGTTGGTGGTACACACCTTTAATTCCACTCGGTAGGCAGAGGCAGGTGGATCTCTGTAAGTTCGAGACTAGCCTGGTCTACAAGAGCTAGTTCCAGGACAGCCTCCAAAAGCCAGAGAGGAAACCTTGTCTCAAAAAACCAAAAATTTCAATTTAATTTTGCATCCTTTTAGTATAGACTTATTAGCATAGGTGATTTAAACTTTTATCTCAAGGATAAAAACTGAGTAGTCACTGTGAAGAAGACAATGAGCTCTTTAAGGACACATCTACCTTCATGGGATAGAAAATCTCGACATTGAGAATATTCTTGTTAAATCCATAGACTGTAAATGCACTCACCAAATTTGCCAACGCACTGTGAACCAGTTTTTTCTGCACTTCTCTAGCTTTCTGCCACACTGCCAAGGCGGCTAGTCGCTTCTGGTTGTCTTCAGCATGTTTATCCTTTGCACTCACACATGATGCGTTACTAACAGAAAGTGAGAAACTAGCTGTGCTTTTCTGATTATCTTCCCTGAGACACACCTTCCGTGGTTTCTCAAAAGATGTAATATTGCTTGTATCAGTGCCCTCTTTCTCTGAAGCTTTTCTACTTTCAGGCAGATGGCAAGTGTCTCTGTCACAGTCTATCTTGTGACTCTTTGTACCAAGATTTAAGGACTTTTTACCTTTTAATGGCAACAGACATGAGGGAGGATTTTTACTTTCCTTGTCAAAACTAGTAGAGGACACTACTTCATGGCTCTGGCTCTCAACAGTAAACTGTCTCTTTGGAGGCTGAATGTGGTTTGGGCTATTCACCTTCTTTGCAGGTTGGCATGAAGTCAGTTTGCTTGATGAGCCATTAGCACACTTGGATCCATTTTCTATAAAAATTCTATTATGATCTTCATGTTTCAAGGAACTCTGATGTTCACTGATATTGTTAAAGGCAACAGTCTCTTT
The DNA here is from genome assembly GCF_003668045.3 of Cricetulus griseus. NCBI lineage: Eukaryota > Metazoa > Chordata > Mammalia > Rodentia > Cricetidae > Cricetulus > Cricetulus griseus. The sequence goes on along the minus strand of NC_048596.1, from coordinate 269,473,291 downwards.
CAAAGTTTTGTCCACTGACTCTTTTGCATAGAGACTGCCTATTCCCTTGAAGGCCTGGAATTTTGGCTTTAAAGTGGTTTCCTCTGGTTTTTGTTTGCTGTAAGTGTCCTCTTCCTCTAAAAGAGAGGCCACAATATCCTCAGGACAAATGCACTGTCGGCCATTGTGCAGGTCATAGGAAGTCCTAGGAGTCTTGGAATTTGTGTCAAATATGCACTGATTGATGTTTTGTGAGTCATCACTCTCATCATCTTTTCCTGGAACCTTCTGATGACTGCCAGCCAACTGTTCCAAATCAGCCAAAGTGAGATTCACCCGGGGACAGTTTTTCATCAAAGCTTTATATTCTTCATCTTCCTCGGACTCTTCTTCACAGTCACTGACGTTGGAGTCAGGTGGAAATTTGGGATTCAAACACTTTACTCCATGACCCAGGGCTGATTCTTTGTTGCTTTTAGTTTTTTGTACTTTAACACAATCGTTAGAAGGCTCTATCTTTTTAAAAGAACTTTTCTTGCTTATAGGCTGTTCTGGTTGTGAAGATTCTGTACTGTTTTTGACCTTAACAATGTTTTTTTTCATTGCGATAATTTCATCTGTATCACTGGAGTCATATTCACAGTCATTTCCTAACTTGGCTGAAGAATGAAGTTTGTGAATATCTGATTTAAAATCATCCTTTACAACTTCAAAAGGATCATTTTCAGATTCATTTACTAAGGAATGCCTAGTTTTTTGTAAGTTTTCCTCTTTTGCAATCATCATTTTTAATTCATCTTCAGAGTCAATGTCATCATCAGACATGCTACTTTTATTCCAGATAATTTCAAAGTCAGAAGTATGAAAAATAACATGATCAGGTGTCGGAGTACTAGAAGTGGACACAAGGAGTGATTGAGAAGGCATACCGCTACTAGGGGCTTTCTTGTGTGCAGTCACTGGCTGTGTTGATTTATTACTCTCCATCACCTCATTAATCCTTAGACTACTATCAGAGCCCTTGGACTCCATTGGGCCCCTGCTCTTCTGCACTTTCTTCATCTTCTGGGGAGGGAAATAAAAGTCAGAGAACTCCCCTCGACGTTTCTTACTCATAGGGTCATTGCCTCCTTCCAATTCCCAAGTGAGGTCAGTTATGGGAATGTTTTCTGTCAAATTCTCTGCTATCTTTTTTAGGTTGTGGCAGTATTTTGATGGATCATATTTCATAATGTTACTCAGAGTCAAGGAAAAAGAAAAATCACCAAGTATTAGGGTGAAACAGGAAAAATGTTTAATCTTGAACAAATCCTTTACTTCATCTACTTCAATTCCCCATCAAACTAAATGAGGACTCCACATAGTAAGCTTCTAGGGTCTATGAAATTGAACTATAACATAGCCAAAGCTAAAATCAAGCACCACCACTATCAGTTGAGAAAAATTACTTGGATGATAAATATTACAGCAAACTCTCTTATGTATACACACACCCTCTGCAAGGAAGCCCAGGATGCCTTCTTTTTAAGATCTCATGGAATAGACATCAGAATTTGCTCACCCTGGATTTCATACTACCTCTCCATATACTTTTTTTTTTTTTTTGCTTAATAGCCTATTTTTATCTAATATCTTCTTTTTAGAAGTACTTTACACTAGCAGTTATAAAACTACCTCAATTCCTCCTAAGTCTTCTTTAACAACAGCCCCAAAATCTCTATTCCTGCACTGGTCCATTAGCAATGGCTTGTGAATCTGTATGTAATAAGTTGTTGGGTTTTTTTGTTTTGTTTTGTCTTGAGACAGAATATTACTACATAGCCCTGGTTAGCCTGGAACTTGCCATGTAGACCAGGCCAGACTTGAATTCACAGAGATGTCTGCCTCAGCTTCCTGAGTGCTGGGATTAAAGGGGTGTGCCACCATGTTCAGCTTTAATAAGATTTATACATTAACAAATGAAAGTGTTTCCTTGGCAGTCATCATTCATATCACTTAATTGCATAAAATTGCATGTCACTCATTATTCTCAATGTGCTTTATATAGGTAGAAGAATTAGAGCTTACCTTGAGAGAAAGAAGCAACATGCTAAAACAATTAAAAATTTATTGATAGAGGCAGTGAAATCCTAAAGCTATTTTTCCATTACTCTGGGAAATAATAATCACTGTGAAATGCTGACCAAAGGATATTTTATTTTTATGTTGACTCTTAAGGTGAAGAACAGGTAAGACTCTTCCAAATTTACTCACAACCCAATTCTAAAAGACAAAACAAAAACAAAAAAGAAGACTTTTAATTTTCATAAATATGAACAAAATAATAATACATAAATATAATTTTTAAGTTGAACTCACAATGGGCTTTAGTATTGTAGAGTTTAGTTTTTGACAATAAAAGGTCTCAAAGAAGAAAAGTATGATGAAACAAAACAGAAAGAAAATTCCAACTACATCATGGACAGTATTTAAACACATACATACATACATACATACATACATACATACATACACACACACACACACACACACACACACACACACACACACCCCTATTAAAATGTGGCCATGGTTTGGGATATAGCTCATTTGGCAGGGTGTTTGCATAGCATACACAAAGCCCTGAGAACCATCCCCAGCACCTCATGATCTGGATGTAGTGGGACACACCTGAACTCCTAGCACTCAGGAAGTAGAGGCAGAAGCATTAGAAGTTCAAGATCATCCCCAGTTAAATAACAAGTCTGAGGTTTGCTCGGGATACAGGAGACCCTGTCTAGAAAGAAAAGAAGAAAGAGAGGGAGGGAAGGAGCAGCCATTGTGATGGCATGTGTAAGACCTGTACACCATCAAGCCAGCAGAAATCCCAGCAAGGATGGAGTAAGGGCTCAAGAAGTCCCACCCCTAACTGGGAAGCAATTGGCAACTGAAGGGTCTTAGGAGAGGAAGAGTTAAGTTTTCTCTGGGTACATGGCCACTGAAAGGCTACCAATGCTCTAGTAGTGGGTTCTAAACCTATGCACACACAGTAGTACTAAGTGGATTCAGAGGGTTTAAAAAAAAAAAAAAAAAAAACAAATTATGGTGGGTGGCATAGGAGTGGTGTGGTTAAGAGAGAAACTGGAGGAGAAGGAATAAGAAATAGATTTGACCAAAATACATTATATGCTTGTATGAAAACCCTACAACGGTAACAATAAAAACACAAATAGCTCTGAAGAAAGTAAAAAAAAAGCATCTTGGGACCGCTGGTCCATATTACCACCTATGTCCTTAGGAAGAGTCCCCACCTGCTATATATAAAGTGTGGGAAAGTTGTGCCGACTGAAGACTTATAAATGCATGCTGAAAATTAAAAACAAATGAGCAAAAACACCCAACCTATAAGCTTACTGCTCCAAAGTGGAGAAAAAGCATCAGCTTTGGATGTCACACCTACAAACATGAGGTATCAGAAGACAAAGTAGGCAACCCCCCCCCCACCCAGACAGGGTTTCTCTGTGTGGCTTTGGAGCCTATCCTGGCACTCCCTCTGGAGACCAGGCTGGCCTCGAACTCACAGACATCTGCCTACCTCTGCCTCCCGAGTGCTGGGATTAAAGGCGTGCACCACCAACGCCCGGCAAAGTAGGCACATTCTACTGAAGGAGACTCACTTTATGTCCTGGTACCTCTGTTCCAGGCACAGCTTTCATATGGAAATCTACTCCTCCAATCTTTTCCAATAAGCTGGTATTGCCAGTGGTTGATTTTTCTTTCTTTGCTTTTGCTTCTTCTCTTTCTTGGGCTAATCTGAATTGAAGGGCAAGTAAAAACAAATCAGCCATGAAAAAATGTTTAGAGGCACCTAAGTGAGCACCAAAATACCATTAATAGTATTAAAAAACAAAATAAAACACTTCTTTAATAGCATAATTACTTATACTATCTTCTAATCACACAAAACATTGGAAAGAGAAACAAATCAACTATTTCTTTAATCCCACATTTTGTTAAGGCTTGTCTGTATCAACTTCCATTCCATTCACAAGCACTTACAATGCACCCTCCCACTCCCGTGCTCTGCAACCTGAGCTGCCTCTGCTCTCTGTGGCTTTGGAGGCTGTCCTGGAACTAGCTCTTGTAGACCAGGCTTGTTTCGAACTCACAGAGATCCACCTGTTTCTGCCTCCCGAGTGCTGAGGTTAAAGGCCTGTGCCGCCACCACCACCAGGCTTGTTTTGTTTTGTTTTGTTTCTGGGCATGAACTTTAGGATTTCAAAAGCCCAAGTCTCTCACAGTTTCTTGTATTTCTGCCTCATGCTTGTAAATAAGATGGAAGCTCTGACCTACTGCTCCAGCACTATGTTTGCCTGCCTATTGCCATGCCTGGTCATGGACTCTAACCCTCTGGAATCATGAGCTCCCAAATTAAATTCATCATCATGGCAACAGAAAAGTAAGACAGTGCCTCATATGTATATATCTTTTCTCAATCTCTTCGTATGACATTGCATTTAGTCAAAACCAACATGTGTAATTCAGTATCATCTGTAATAACATAACTCTAAGATTCAGGTAACATCAGCTTTTGACATAAACCCTGTAGAAACAGTTTCATATTTATAAGACATCCTCAGATCATCTACAGATAGCAAGAGGCAGAAATCGTTTAAATGTCCTTCAGTGTGAAGAGACACTGTGGTAACAGCCACTTCTGATATACAGATAGTTGTTACAAAAGGGGGAAAGCCACAGAAGATTGTATTAGAAAGGAAAAACAAAGAAATACATACATATGCAATACACATGCACATGTAACAGCACTTAATTCTTTTCTGGGTGGCTTAGAATAAAAGGAGAATCAAGAAAGACTTCAGCTCTACTTGCAAGGTAAGAACTTGCTAGTGTTCTGCTTTCATTTCTGTTGCTATAATAAAATGTCTTATAAAAAGCAACCTAGGGGAGAAATGGTTTCTTTAAGGTCACAACTCTGGATTATATTATGGTCCATTATAGTCCATTGCAGGGAAGTAAAAGCAGGAACCTGAAGCAACTAGTCACATTACAGTAAAGAGCAGAGAGAATAAATGAACACATACATAGTCCTCAACTACCTTTCTCTACTCTTATACAGTCTAATGCTCCAAACTGGGGAATGGTACCATCCACTTTCAGGCTAGGACTTCCCAGATCAGCGATAGAAATCAACACAATCTGCCACAAGCAACCTACAATTCAAACCGATGTAGACAATACTACATTAAATTCTCTTCCCAGGTGATTTTAGGTTGCATCAAGTTGTGAAACTAATCATGACAACTATCAATATATTACTTAATAATTTCAAATTAGGCAAACTTATAAAAGCAATTATACTATAGAGAAACTGGGTTTAAATTCACATAGGGCAAATCTTACCTGTGCAAAAAGCTTTCTTTTGCTAGCTGAATTTGTAGTGTTCCACCTTTCCATTTTGTTTTGTTTAAAATAGACATACCTATACGGTAAAGAATTGCCAAAGTTTATTGTAATGCAAAACTATATTTCAGTACATTTTTCGTTAATTACTTAGTATTAGGAAAAATAGGCTTATTTGTCAAAAAGAGACACCTACAATGTAGAAGAAAAAGTAAACCAAAGAGAACCTAGGCTTCCTGGCTAAGTCTGATCAGTTAGCAGTTTTCTCCCCACTCTTTTAAAAAACGATCTATTTTTATTTCATGCATTTTATTTTGTGTGCATGCATGTTAGTATGGCTGTTTGTGTATGAATACCCATGAAGGTCAAAAGAGAGCCTCAGATCTCTTGGACCTGTAGTCACAGGTGACTATAAGCCACCCGTGTGGGTGCTAGGAAGTGAATCTGGTTCCTCTGCAACTATTGAGTCATTTCTTCAGTCCCAGCTTAGAGGTTTCTTTCTCTCAATGACTTGAAGACTAACAGAAAAAATAATATATAAACTGTAAACCAAAACTTTATAGGCTCATTTCAGGAACTTCTAGTGAATAACTATTTATTTGCTATTTTGTTATTTTCCACACTGCAAATAAACAATGAAATCTTTTCAGGGTGAATTAGAGCACATTTTCGGATCTTGCAGCATTTTAATCTTTCACATCATCCAGTTATCACCACAAAGCATGCACACAATTAGCTAATGACTGAACTGTGCTTCAATTGTTGTGTCCTAATAGTTGATTTTTCTAGTGTCTATTGTCAGCTTTCTGAATGTAACCACTAACAAAATTTTCCATGCAGCAGATATTCACGATGTACAAATGCAATACTTAATACTTACAGTAACATTATCAGGTAAGGCACTGTATCTCTTCATTTACTGGACTTATAAGTTTAAATAAATTACCTTATATATACTCTCACCAAAAATAATCTTTTTGCAAATGTAATTGTAAAAGACTGATTCTTTTCTCCCAGTGGCACATTCCTTTTAATTGCTTTTCAGTGCCTTTTTTTTTGACTTCCGAGAAATTAGAACACATTAAATGCCTGAAAGAATAAATCATCTCCCCCATGTTAATCACTGAATGTTAATATTTACCCTTATCTTTACTAATCTCATAATTAGAGATATCACAGTTTCAAAGATACGGTCTGACGAGGTCATATTCTAATGTCCTTTCATAATAGGTCTTAAAGACAAAGAATTAGCTGCCCCCCAAAAAATGGACTTAGGAGAAGCCTGGCCATATGTTCAGTGGGATAAGCGTAATAAGCAATTTCTATGGAAGTTTAGTCCTTCGTTCAAATTCTTTGAAAACAGTTTCTGAGCAAACCTACCAGCATGTGATACTAGGTCTTCTGACACTAACTCAATGAATTGAAACATGGTTGTCAATACACAACTCTTAAGTGACTAGTGAGGCTTAGATATGGAACCAAAGACACTTCAGTTACACACCACACTGACAAATAGAATAAAAAGTACATGATGATCTTACATTTTTTGAGATCTGCTTCTGTTATTTTGATGTTAACATATGCAAAGGCTTTCTGTGAATTTCCTAAAAAAGAAAATTTGGCTGATTTAAAATCTTATCCAGAGGACAATAAAAATCTCAGTAGTTGTTTTTTGTTTGTTTGTTTGTTTTTAATGAGATGACTAGTTGGCCCTGAACTCAGATATCTGCATGCCTCCTGAGTTCTAGGATCAAAGGTGTGCACTACCATACACAGCCTTAAAAAGCTTTCCAAGTTTAAAAAGTGAGCTCATACTTATTTTTTAAAAAAATATTTTTTTTTGCCACACCAGACCAAAGACTGAATTTTTACATACACAAAGTTGATAGGTGACATCTTTCTGCATATGTTTCTCTTATTGGTTGATGAATAAACGACTTTGATCTATAGAGGGAGAAAGACAGGTGAGACTAGGAGACAAGGAGAATTCTGGGAGAGGTAGGCAGAGATGGTGCACAGGGAGAGGCCATGGAGGGCCCGGGAGGATAGGACGCTCGAGGTGTTCTCCGGTAAGATAAGGCCATGTAGAAATACATAGATGAGCAGTTATGGGTTAATAATTAAAACAGAGCTAGCCAGTAAGAAGCCCTAGCTACCTGCCAACAGTTTAATAATTAATATAGCATCTGTGTATGTTCATTTGGGGCTGAAGCAGCGGGACCTGGCGTGACGAGAAGCTCCAGCAACACAAAGTATTTCAAAATAAAATGAATAAGAAAAAAAAGCCCCTCAAGTAATCAGTTAAGACACACCTTGATTGTATGTTAGTGACATTCTACTTAACAAGATATATAATGTTGAGTCCTAAAATTGAAACAAAAGATGTTTTGCAAATTCAAATGTTTTATAACTTTTCTGGTTTCAAAATTAATTTTCATACACAATACTTCCAGGACACTAAATAACATTTTCAATGTTTAGTACTAATATTCAGCTCCATAGTTGCTTTTTTCTTTAATGCCTGCCCTGAGCTGGTACATATCCAATTAATGGTTATATATTTATTTACCTTGGTCATCTTTCCGAGTGATGATCTCTATATCAGAAACTTCTCCAAATCTGCTGAACTGATTTTGTAGGTCTGCCTCAGAAATGCCTTGTCCAAGCCCACCCACAAAAAGGCGCTTCATTTCTCGGTTGGGTTTCATGAATGCTGGGCATCTATCTGGAAAAGTAATTTTGTGTAGAAAGAACACTTACTAGGACCTCTGGAAGAGCAGCCAGTGCTCTGAACCACTGAGCCACCTCTCCAGCCCAACTTCTCATTTTCATATTCACAGTGTTGGGTGTCCCGTTCCCCCATCCCCACCCCCATGATTCGTTTGTACATTTATTTTTTTTAAGTTTTCTGAGACAGGGGTTTTCCTCTTTGTAGCCCTGGCTGTCCTGGAACTCACTCCGGAGACCACCGTCTGGCTGTACATTCATTTTTACTTTAACAAAATACTGGCAAAACAGTAAGCTAAAGGTCAAAAATACCTCCACAGTCAGAGATAAAATCTGCAACTACAACAGTATGGCACAATGCAAATGTCCCCCAAGCGCTGTTCAGGCATCAAGAGGGCAACTAATGTTATACCTAAAATTTTTTTCCCACTGTGTGCGTGAACTGCACAAAGCACTTTGCGTGATTCTCATCGTTCAGGGGGGCAGGAGAGGTTAAGACTTTTCCTAGTGCCAGGTCTAACTTCAGAACCGGGAACTGCTAACCCTCTACTACAAAGGTTGCTGGGAAAGTTCACGAGAGGTCCCTCCACCTCGTTTAGCTCTCGGCAGATGCTCAGACCTTTCAAACCTTCCTCAGAAGCTGGCTGCCTCCTTCCAAGCGAGCTCACAAAACCGCCGGCGTGAGCGCAAGGCCACGACCTGCAGTCCGGGAGACCTACAGCGGACCACTTCTTGTCAGCCCCCGCCCCATCCTCCGAGAAGTCCCCAGTTAGGAGAGAGGAGAGGGTGGGCCCGACAGCCCTCCACTTCCCACACGCACACACTCTCCTCAGGACGCTGCCCGTCAGCACTAACGCAGCGAAGCCCCCAACGTCTAACAACACGTGCCGGCAGGCGCGCTCTCTTTTCTTTCCTACAGGGTTTCCAACCCAGTCTCCTAAGGTTCCACTTCCACGCAGTTCCCCCAGGGCTCTTTATTTCTCCTGCCTTCGTTCTAACTGACGTCCCGCTACCTTCTCTCCCACGTCTGTGAATGAGCCTAGGAAAACAATTTCCGTAATTCCTACAGAAAAAAAAAAAAAAGACACGCCGCCACGTGACTCCTGACTTCCGGACCAAGTAGGCGGAAGTGGGGAAGCGGAACAAAAATAAAGAGACTCTTTCCCTCGTGCTTCCCGAGACCGCCCTCTCAGTGACGTAGGGGTTCGCGGAGCTCAGAGACCGTTGGAGGGGGTGTGCGGCCGTTGGAGCTTGACCTTCGATTTGGAACGAACCAACTCTCAGAAGCTTCGGGGGTCGCAACGTTCTGAGGGACGTAAGGGTCCTGAACGTTGTTTGAGGGTGGGGCGGACACGCGTCGCCAAGCAGCCTCTCCCCCCCCCGCGAGCTCCTGAATGGTGCGCACCGGGAGACAGCCGCTCCCCCTCCACGAACTCCGAATGGTGCACGCCGGGAGGCAGCCTCTCCCCCCCACCGCGAACTCCGAATGGTGCGCGCCGGGAGGCGGCCTCTCCCCCCAGCGCGAGCTCCCGATTGGTCCGCATCGGGAGCAGCCTCTCCCCCGCGAGCTCCTAATGGTGCGCGCCGGGAGACAGCCGCTTCCCCCCCCCCGAACTCCGAATGGTGCGCGCCGGGAGACAGCCGCCTTCCCCCCCCCCGCGAGCTCCTAATGGTGCGCGCCGGGAAACAGCCGCTCTTCCCCCCATCTCCGCGAACTCCGAATGGTGCGCGCCGGGAGACAGCCGCCCCCTCCCACCCCCGCGAGCTCCGGATTGGTCCGCGCCGGGAGCGGGAGCTGCTTGAAGCGCCGGGCGAGCCAGGCGCTCTGACAGAGTTTTGGGCCACAGCTTTTGCTGCGGGAGCCATGGATCCTGAGACCCGCGAACTGCGCGCCTTGGAGGCGGAGGTCGCGGCGCTGCAGCGGGAGTGCAGTATGCTGTCAAAGCCCTGGGAGAAGACGTCCGGAGCCCGGTACGTGGCTCCAGTCCGCCCCGCGGGCCCAAGCACCGTAGCCCCCGGCCGACCTACCAACCTCCCGAAGGCTCGGGGCTCGCACTCCCTGCACGCCGGGTGCTGAATACTGTAACGGGAGACCTCCCCAAACATGGACTCGAATCAGCAGTCAGTATCGGTTCAGTGAGGACAGTGACATGAGAGTGTGAGCACTGCGGTTGCCGCTCTTGGCTTGATTATAGCCAGCAGAAGATAGTTTTCTTAAGGGTTGTTTTGACCGGTTGATGAGAATCAATGAGGACGTCCTGCGTTTCTTTAAGCAGCCTCACCTTCGGGAAACGATTTTACAGTTGGGTGTTTGTTCATTGAGACAGTGTTTCTCTGTAGCTTTGGAGCCAGGCCTGGCCTCGAACTCTCAGAGATCCACCTACCTCTTCCTCCTGAGTGCTGGGATTAAAGGCGTGCGCCTTTTTATTTATTTATTTATTTATTTATTTTAAATAGGTTTGGAGACATACTTACTCTGTAGGTCAGGAATTCACTCAACTTCACTTCAAACTGATGGTAGTGGTATAGTTAATGACAGAAATGACGTCTGAAATACAGCTTGGGCGAAATAGATTGATGTATGGTTAATGCCATCTATAGGAAATAGAGACAGTCCTCTGTTGCTAATCCCTATTTAAAGGTAATGGAACCTGAGTATCAGAGAGTTAAATAGCTTACCTAAGTCCCTAGTAGAACGCAAAGTCCAAGCATTTTCCTCAACTCAAAGAGAAGAAGGAAGGCTGGAACTAACAGTAATTTAGTGTCCTAAACATGAAAACAAACTGCCTTTATTTTATTGGGTATAATTTGGAACAGTTGCAGAGAATGAGATTTTTCCGCACTGAAAAGAACCTTTGGAGTGCAGGAAAATGTGGAGCGGTCCTTAAAAAAATCAAATAGGAGAAAGTTGTAATTGATAAAAGGAAAAGAGAAATGTGCACTGGCCTATATATGCTCTTCCACAAGCAAGACTGTGACCCACATATTGGAAGCATTAGGATTACCTATGAGTTGGTGATGCCACCAGGCTGACTCCACCTCCACTTTCCAAATTAGAATTTGCATTTTATCAAGACAGCCTGTCCCTTTACCCTTTGTATACACACTTAAAAGTTTGAGAAGCAGAAGCTGGGCCGGGTGGTGGTGTTATACACCTTTAGTCCCAGCACTCAAGAGGCAGAGAGGGGCAGGCATATCTCTGAGTTTGAGGCTAGCCTGGTCTAAGAGTGAGTTCCAGGACAGCCAGGACCAGGGCCATTAAACAGAGAAACCATTTCTTAAAAAAACAAAACGAAACGAAAAAAGTCTGAGAAGCAAGCACTATGTCATGCCATAGAGAAAAATAGTTTCTTTCCTCACCACAAGATGTCAATACAAGCCCAGTATGATATAGTAGATTATTTATCTAGAATTCTCAGTAATGGAGTTCAAAGTTAGAATTTAGATTAGGGAAGACATTAAGTGTCAGTGTGTGGATTTAATGTGAATTTTTTCTCACTGTGGTGAAGGAAGATTGAGACCTGTGTACCAAGCTACTTAATCTTTTAAATTACTATTGTGTTGTGTGTGAATATATAGGACACCTTCAGGTGTCAGTTCTCTCCTTCCAATGGGATAAAATTCCAGTGTCAGTGCAACAAGTACTTTTATGTGCAGAGCCATCTTGCAGATCCTCCAGGGTACTTTCAAAGTGATCTTAATGGTTGCCTGGATTGGCAGCTGGGAAATTGGAACAAGGTTGTTTAGCTATATCCATGTGTCCACACAGTTTGATTCCAAAGTTGCATGCCTTCAAATCCTGGCTTTGCTATTGGCTCAGTGATCTTGATTTGGTAAGCTCCCCCTCTTCCAGGATTTTTCTTGCTAAAATTTCTTTTACCTAATTGCTTCCACTACTATACTGACTAGAAATAATGAGGTTATTCCTTCTCTTTAATTTTTTTTGTTAGTTAACATACAAAGTAGTTGATTTCACCATAGCATCTTCATATATATATGTTATCTTTTGTTCCCATCCATTCTCTTTCGCCATCCCTCAAAGTTGGTTCTCTTTCTTCCTCCTGTAGGTCTCTTTCTGCTTTCCCCTCCGCAAACTGAATTACCATTTATTCCTCCTGAACCACTTAAAGGCTTCTTCCCCTCTTACGATCCTCTTTCTAGTTTCATGACCTATACTCACATAGAAACACACACACACACACACACACACACACACACACACACACACACACACACACGGAGCAGGGAAAACTAGAACTTTAAATCTGGGTGAGAGAAAACAAGTAGCATTTGTCTTTTGGGCTTATTTCATTTAATATGATTTCCTGTTACCTCTATTTTCCTGAATTTCAGAAGTGTTCTCTCCCTCTCCTCCTGCCTTGAGTAGAGTCTTTTTTTTTTTTTTTTTTTTTTTTTTTTCTTATCATGACACTCTCCTTCACCAGGTCATACAGAGGTGGCTATAGGCCACCATTTTACTTGGAACTCCCTAAGCTCAAAAAGCTTCCGAATGTCCCAGTTCTGGCTGTATGTGTGTCTATGTCCTACATGTGTGCCTAGTGCTCACTAGAGGCCAGAACAGGGTGTGAGAGCCCCTGGAACTGGAGTTACAGACTTGTAAGCCACCATGTGGGTGCTGGAAGTCAAAATTGGGTCCTCTGGAAGAACAGCCAGTGCTCTTAAGCCACTGAGCCATCTCTCCAAGCCCCCACCTTCAGTACTAGGAGTAGAATCTAGAGGTAAGTTTGTGTAGAAAGTAAAACACTTACTAGTTGTCAAGTAACTATTTCTGACACTTGCTTTTCAGGAAATCATTTCAGAAATTTCCCCAGTCAGATTCTGAGGGATGGAAATCCTGGAGAGACCTGAAAAGTCAGCTTGCACATTTAAAATCTGAAGTTTCATTTCTAAGTAAACTTACTGGCATCAATATAAGAAATTATTCCAAAACTGAGGACATTACAAACAATGAAGTGACAGAAAAGGGTAAGTATTGTTTTTGACCTGGATATGAATTTAAATTTTATTATGAGTGCGTGTTGGGGCAAGGTAGACATGTCACAGTGTGCTTGTGGAGAGCAGAGGACAACTTTAAGGGTTCTGTTCTCTCTCCACCTTGCTGAGGCAAAGCCTGCCTGCCTTCCAGCTTCTGCATTACACACTCCAGGCTCACTGGCCGCATGACTCTCAGTCCTTCCCCCAGCTCCTGGTAGATCTCTTCCTCCTTTTTATCATGATTATTCCAGGAATCCTATTGCTTACAAGGCAAAAGCTCTACCAACTGACCTAACCCCTAGCCCTATCCCTACCCTTTACTTAAAAAAAGAAAAAAAAATTAGTCTGTTCAAATGTAAAAAGTACTGAAATTAAAGTACTTTGAGAGGAGGTGTGAATTTGCTGAGAATGGCTCAATCTGAAGCAAATTACTTTCAAAGATGATTTTCACTAAAAGAAATCTTTTCATCCTACACTGTCTTCTATTTCTTCTAATAACTGTACACTTGGAGGATAAGTATTAAGTGACTATTTTACATGCTGGTTTCTACATTGTACAATGGCATGACACACACATATTAAAATGAGATGTGGTATGAATGCATTTTGGAGAATAAATATTCAAAGGAAAGAGACTAGGAAAAAATATTTTTTTCTAAAACAGTTTTCTCCAATGTATTCCCAATTTTCTAAAAAAAAAAAAAATTTTATTACTGCAATGAAAACAATAGTCTATTCAAATTTAAAAAGTACTTAAAGTTTATTATAATGTATATATATGTAATCTATATATGTATACTTTATTGATATATATATGTATATATATGTATACTATATTGGTACTTTCATGATGCAAAAAGCAAAATTTAGACTCAAGTCACAGTATTTATGTGGGCCTGAGCATCTTGTCTGCAAAATAAAGTCATCTATGTTATTTCTTAAGATTCCATTCAAGATTTATCTTTACCACATTTTGGCCGTGTTATTAGTTTTTTTAAATTACATTTGTATATTTAGTGTGTGTGTGGGGGCACACATACCAGAGGACAAATTGAATTGAAGGAGTTGCTTCTTCCCTTCTACTCTATGGGTCCAGGTATCAAAGTTGGGTTGTTGAGCTTGTTACCAAGTAATGTGATCCCCCAAGCAGTCTCATCAGGCTGGTTCTTTGATTTTTTTTTTTTTTAAAGGAAAAGCCGAAGATCACCTGGATTTTCTTCAGTATTATACTCTATGAATTATGTATTTTTGTTCTTATTGTGTATGTCTGTGATCTGTTTTAAATTTTTATAAAAGTCAGTGCTTAGATTTATTTTTTTACATTCAGATGTCCAACATATTTTTCAACTAAAGCAGCCTTTCTTCACTGACTTTTTTTTTTTTTTTCAAAAATAAGTTTACTATTTTGTTAGTTTATTTCATGGCTATTTTGTCCATTTGGTCTATTTATTTATACTTTTGCTAACACCACATTTCTGGATTATAGTAGCTTGATAGTAAGTTTCAAAATGGGATGTTCTTTCTCCTTCCTCTGTATCTTGCTCTGGTCTCCCCACTCCTTGCTTTACTGTCTTCCTTCTTGAACTTTGCAATGTGTCCTGAACTCCTAATACACTACCTCAGCCTTCCAAGTTCTGGGATTGCAGGCACGTACCACCACATCCAGCGTCTGCACTCATCTCTAGCTGTAGAATAAGTTGTTGCTATCAATTCAGAATGGCTCCCTGGCATTCTGTTACATAATGGACCTGCTTCTGTGCTTTTTTTATTACATTGGGTTTCAGTTCTATATCTTCCGGGTCTGTGCACTACTATTTCATCCATCTGGTTTCCAGCTTCCAGAATGAAGTTCTTTCTTTCCAGGTCTCTTTATCTTTGCAGTATTGTGTTCTCCTAGAAAGAACTTGCTTAGTAAAACTACATACCTACATGTAGTCAGGATAATTCTTAACTCTTGGGAGATAAGGAATAGTCTGTAGTAGAAGACAAGGGAAATTTAGAAGGTACTATAAAATTGGGACCTCTTGACTTGGGTGCTGGTTACATGAGTAAACACATGTAAAAATGATTGAGGTGTCAAGAGTATTACATTTTAAGCATTTAAAGTATGCTTAGTGTATTTCAAACATACCATTTGTACTCATTTTTGTACCAGCCCTTTTCTTTTGGACCACCAACCAGCTCCCAAATCATGACATGGAGACTTATTAGTTTTGAATGCTTGGCTTAGATTAGGCTTGTTTCTGGCTAGCTCTTTGAACTTAACCTGTTTCTCTTCATCTATGTTTTTTTTTTGTTTGTTGTTTTTTTTTTGTTTTGTTTTGTTTTGTTTTTGATTTTTCGAGACAGGGTTTCTCTGTGTAGCTTTGGAGCCTATCCTGGCACTCGCTCTGGAGACCAGGCTGGCCTCGAACTCACAGAGATCCGCCTGCCTCTGCCTCCCGAGTGCAGGAATTAAAGGCGTGCACCACCAATGCCCAGCTCTTCATCTATGTTTTGCCTTTGGACTTTTTGCCCTTTGTTTCTGTGTATCCTAATCTGTCTAGCTAGCTAGCGTTTACCTGGATGGCTGGCCCTATCTTATCTCCCTGTCTCTGTTCCTCAGTCTCTCCTCCTCCTCTTCACTCGTTCTCCTACTTATTCTCTCTGCCTACCAGCCTTGCCTATCCCTCTTCTGCCTGGCTATTGGCAATAGAGCTTTTCATTAGACCATTCAGGTGCCTTAGGCAAGCAAGGTGAAACAGCAACACATATTTTCATCATTAAACAAATGCAGCACCAACAAATGTAACACACCTTTACATAGTTAAAGTCATTCCACAGCGTAAACAAATGTAACACATCTTGGCCAAGTTAAATGGGCCAACTTGGCCCATTTTAGTAGGCTTTGTTGTTGTTTTGCTTTGTTTTTAAGATGGTGTCTCTCTATGTAGCCTTGGCTAGTCTGGAACACATAGTGATCCAGTTGCCTCTGCTTCTCTAGTGCTGGGATTGAAGATGTGCAGCACTATGCATACCATTAGTGGGGATTTGAGGGGTAAGAAAAGTAAACACACAGATGTAATTTATTGTTTTTAGCCATGTCTTGAAATAACTTGGTAGTAATATATGAGACCAGCCCCAAAGGACTATGATACCAAAGCAAGAAAGGCATGAAGATCTAGAATTGTAGACTGCAGTTTATACTGCAGTCTGGTTCTGAGTTTTGGTAAATGCCAATTGAATCCTTGAAATGTGAGTTAGAAAGATGGATACATTGATGGGTTAGGACAAAGGTACCTTTTGTGTCTTAATATTAGAGTCAGGTGAATATCAGGAACCAGAGGCCAGCTATAATGTCCATATATGATTATAATGGTATTAAATTTGTTTGGAAACTGTAGGAAAAGCCAGCTAGTATTACTCTGGTACAGTTGTGGTAATTGCAGTAATGTCAAGATAAATCCATACAAACTTTCATTCAAATTTTCAATGGATGGCTCAGCAGATGGATGGCTCAGCAGAAAAAGGCCCTACACTCAACCTAATGGTGACCAGAGTTCTCTCCCTGGAATCCACATAGTAGAATAAGAGAACTGATCCCTCAACTCTGACCTACACACACACACACACACACACACACACACACACACACACACACACACACACACACGTGTGCACACACACATATGAAAAAAAAATTAGAGGCTGGATGTGGGGTACATGCTTTTAATCCTAGTATTCTGGAGGCAGAGACAGGCAAATCTCTGTGAGTTTGAGGTCAACATGGTTTACATAGTGAGTTCCAGGATAGCAAGGACTGTATTGAGAGACCTGTCTCAAAATAAATAAATAAATAGAAAATAGTGAAAAATAAAACATGACAGTTAACATGATTCAAACTTATTTAGGGGTGTGTGTGTGTGTGTGTGTGTGTGTGTTTCTTAACCATTGATATACTTGAGAACTTGAAAGTATACATTTTTAGTAATTCTATTTTATAAAGCCAACTTCTTTGACATGACCTTCCAGATTTTTTTAAATTTATTTATTATTTATTTTATGTGCATTATGTTTTGCCTGCATGTATGTCTTTGTGAAGGTGTCAGACCTTGCAGTTACAGACAGTGAGCTGTCTCGTGGGTCCTGGGAATTGAACCCGGGTCCTCTGAAAGAGCAGGCAGTGATCTTTACCACTGAGCCATCTCTTCCAGATTTTTGTTTTGTTTTTTGAGACAGGGTTTCTCTGTGTAACAGCCCTGGCTGTCCTGGAACTCATTTTATAGACCAGAATGGCCTGGAACTCATAGAAATCCAGCTTCCTGAGTGCTGGGATTAAAGGTGTTCACCAACCACCCTTCCAGATTCTTTAAGGGGATTACTAATGTATATTTTCATAAATCTACTCACAAGTAGATATTCACTTAAATAAGTATTTGAAGAAAAGAATTCTTTTAAATAAAATATTTGATTTTCTAATTAACAGATACAAAGAAAATTCTACAGAGACACAGATTATCAGGAAATTGCAGCATGGTTACATTTCAACTGGAATTTCAGGTTCTGGAAATTGAGGTAACTTGAGCATATTGTGATAACAGATTTTTTTGTCCTATGAGAAACAGTTCCCATACTTAGTCACTACAGTGGTTGAGATGAGGAAGAGTGAATAAACCAGGGTTCCGTTATAGCACAATAGCACATTTGTGTCATAAAAAATTTAAGAGTACCCTCTTTTTTTTTTTTGACTTATCCCTTTATTACTATTTGTATGTATAGAGGAAAATGTGCTGCCCTGAAGAGAATAGCATGTTTTAATTCACCTATATGACAATCACCATATAAATTGGAAAAAAATACATCCATTTGTCCCCAGATCATCCTTACTAGCAAGAATAATCATAGTGTACAGACTAAGTATAATTACATCATTTTGTCTTTTCATTTATAAAATTCTGAAGGTATTGAGTATTATTTCTAAGCATACTACTGTCAATGCTAAGGCACATCATGTATTAAAATTGACTTTTTAATGCATTGATCTGAGGAGGAAGCAATTTACACTGATGTCAATAAGAGAATTACTGGGTTCTCCTTTAGAACATTCCCCTCCAAATAAACTTTCTTTATAAGTCATAAACAGCTAAGCAGCATCCTTTACTGTTAGAACTTTATAGTTGCATACCAGTGTGTAAATCTGATATGATTTTCAGATTAACATTGTGCTGTAATAAAATATTAGGAGAATAAAGAGATAGAAAAAGAATTTTGTAACAAAAATCAGCCCTCAATCCTTTCAATCAGAGATATACGGACACTCCAACATTCTTCCTTTGGTCCTGATACAAATTCCTATCCAAAGTAAGGAAGAGTATACCATAATCAATTTTCTCAGGAAATGACACAGACCTTCTTGTCACCTCTGGCTTTGCATGTAGACAGTGTGGCCAGAGTAGAGAAACTCAGTTTGGAAGCAAAGAGAACTTAAAGAGACTTTTTGTCATTGAACATTCCTCTATGCCTATTTCCCATAGTCCTTTATACATGAAAAGTTTTCATTGAGTTCATAAATACCAGTGTTCTCTTGTGGTTACTTTGGGGCTATTTCCAATCTGTCTCATCTTTTCCTCCCTCTTTCATTTAAGAGTACCTTCTTGTTGATGGATTTTCTTTGGGCTACCAGTTCACAAAAAAGCACAGATTTATTAATTATGAAAGCTCAGCATTAGCTTAAGCTTGTTCCTAGCTAATTCTTATAACTTAAATTAACCCATGTCTTTTAATCTACATTCTTTTACATGGCTTGGTTACCTTTACTCTATACTGCTCATGCTGCTTCCTCAGTATCAGGTTGGCAACCTGCCTTCTTCTTCCCAGCAATCTCTCTCTGCCCAAAAGTCCTGCCTTTCTCTCCTGTCTTGCTACTGGCCATTTAGCTTTTTATTACAGCAATCACAGCTATACATCTTCACATCACTGAATGTGATGAAACTGGTGCTGAGCTCATATGTGCTTTAAGCTAGCTAGGAGATGGTTTTAGGCTCCCAGTGAAAGTCTTTGAGGTTGTGGAACCAGTTATGCATGCTGCCAGCAGTTAACTGATTGGCAAGCTATCATCTTTTAATTATTTATTTCTGTGTAACAAATTTTCCAACATTTATCCTGTTGAAACAACAAAAATATTACCTTATAACTTTTCTATGTGTCAGGAATGTGGGAGCAGCCCTGTTTGGTGTCATTGTGTAGGGTCTCTCAGGTAGCTGTCATCTTAGGATCATAGCCATGTTAAAAGACTCTTGAGGCAGAGTGATCCTGCAGATTGTTCTGGACTAGTAACCAACATAGGAGGACATGCCTTTGGCTTAGACTTTGTTCAAGCCAATGCAGTAGACAGATGGTCATATGTAACCCTATGGGCTGGAATAGAACAGCTGAAGCAGAACATACTCAACATCCAGAGGCTCTCTCCGGAAAGATTCCAGTCTAGTCATAAGTTTTAGAACCATCCTAGCTGGGCACATGTTTGATATTGGAAGTTTCAACAAGTTGGTTTTACCATGTGGGTTTATAAGAAATTTGTACAAAGAGCAGCCAGGAAGGATAAATATTGTCTTGCTGTCAGATCATCAGGTGGTTGAAGTGTGGAAAGGCTATTGTCACCTCAAGTTCTATAGAAAGACTGCACACAAACACTCAGTCTCAGGTGCCAGGATTCCTTATTCTAGTCAGTATCCTCAGCCATGAAACAAGCCCCAAATTGTATCTTTTTTTTTTTTTTTTTTACAGGATAGTAGTCAGTGACTGAGTTAGTACCCTGTGTCTGTAAGCAGAAAGCCATATAATAACAATTCAAGCATGAAGTTCAGCTGTCTAGGCTTTGAGCTTTTGCTTCTCTGTGCTGCTAATGCATTTGTTATCACTGGCCTGGGGCAGGCTAAGGATGGGTTGTGGAATATCTAGTTCTCATCTGATGACAGAGCTCCCAACATTCACTCACTTCAGTATCACCCTTCAGTATTACCAATGTGACCAAGAAAACAGTGTGGTGTTCCAAATACCAGTTGAACAAGATACATTTGTTGATTCAAAACTACAATTCTCATCTCAAAGGAGGTACTATAAAGTGGGGAGATCTCAACTATCGGCCTCAGATGCTATCTGGTGGCATTCTTAGCCTGTTGGGTTGGTGGAAGCTCTAATCAGTTAATCAGTCCTGTAAAAATTTCTGAGAACTTTGACTCACACAGCAGTTAACATTTTCACAAGTCAAGTCATAATTGATGAGTGATCCTATATAAGTTATGCTGTTCCCAAATGGACACCAACCTTGGGGCTATACAGGGTCATTGAGGCAGTACTACAAGACTATGACAATCTTTGTTAAAGACTGGACTGGAGCATGCGCCCAAATTGATTGTTTCATCCAGGTGGCATAGCCTGTTTTAAGGCCCTATGTTTTCCTTTTTGTGCCTAGGAACTCTTAAGTTTTTCCCATTGTAATTAGTTATATAGTCTGACCAACTGAATTTTCTTTGTTTTGGGCCAATGTGATTCTCACCTCAGATTGGTACTATGACATCTTTTCCCCTGCATGATGGTACCCATTTATAGGTGCTGAATGTAACCTGTGGCAACTTGGTATTGTAAGCCAGGTCCAACTTCTTCTCAGGACATCTGTAGTCTAGTATTTACTGGGAATTGACTCTGGTATCCTGTTATTGGCCTTAGGGCCTTGTAGGAGTTTTTTATTCTAGGTGTTCATGTCTTTACTTCATGGTTTATCTGGAGAGAAGTTTTGCTGTAAACAAAACTAGGCTTGTTCTGGAAAGTTTGTTCACAAATCCTGTTGAACACAGACTATTCTGAGTTTGATTTGAGCAAGGAGTTAAGTGGAACTATACCCTTCAGGATGTTTTATGTCGTGACCCGGCTTGTCTTGGCTTTAACCCACAACAGCCATGAGGTTCGGCCTGAGTTGGGGTGTGTGGACCTGGAAGCTCCCAGCAGCCCAACGGCGATAAAGATCAAACACAGGCAACTTGTCATCTTCAGAGAGCTCTCAGTTCCATGTTGTGGAACTAGAGTCATTTCTTTATTAGCCATCTTTTCTGGTGTTTCTTAACCGTCCTGCCATGACCAAGAGGGAACCATCCCTCTTTGTTCTCCTCTCTCCTCTGGTCACTGGCCCCTCTCTCCTAACCTTCAGTCCTCACAAGTTACTCACACACCTCTGGCTCCTCCTCCGCCCAGGTGAGGGCCTATTCAGATGCTTAGGCACATACAGATGCAAATAAGAGGCATATTACCCTGAGGCCATGTTAAACAATAGTAGCCTTACTGGCCTTAACAATACAATGGTGAGGTCTGAGCTTTCCTATGCTCCATGTTTAGTGAGACCAAAGGCTGGATCTCAAAATTTTCCATAGTAGAAATACTTTGGTCCCCCAGTTTTATATCCAAAAATTGGTTTTATTCTCATTAGTGGGACCGGGCCCAAGCGATGACTCAAACCACAATGCTGTAACTTCACTTAAGTTATGTACTTTTGTCACCTGATAGGCCAGTGAAAATTCAGGGTAAGAAAGCATTAGCACAACTAATGGTTTCTGCCTTATATATTATAAGGATACAGAAAAATATTAGAGGGACTGTTGAAATTCTTTGAAAGACTGAATACTGCAATTGAATCTCCAAAGAGACTGTATTGTTCACATTTACAATTAAGTTGGCATTTTGATTACTTAGTTTTGCTAACAATGTGCTGCAGAAAATCGTACTTTCCTTTGCTCTCTTGAGAGTACTCATTTTCTCTCTGAACCTTTTAAAGTTTTTGAGTCTTAAAGAAACACTGACAAGTAAGATGTTGGAAAGAACTGAAATAGCTGTGGAACTAATAAAGCCTAGTGATCAATTTTGTAGGAGTTGTCAATAGTTATTGGCTTGAAAGAAAGGGAACAAACGCCCTTTTTATTTATCTTTGTTGCTTAGAATTCTGACAAAAAAAAGTAATGAAAATTTTTTTATTTCTTTAGTGGAGTGTGTGTGTGGATTGAGGGGTAAGGTCTTGCTATGAACCTAGTTCAGCTTGGCCTTGAACTCATATTCATCTGCTTCAGCCTCCTAAGTACTTGGATTCCAGGCATGTGCTGCCACACTCAATGTGTAGGTAGTAAAAGTCCCCCTTATAGAATTAATAGCTTAGAGCTGAGTTAGAATTAATAGCTAAGCAGTTAAAACATTTGTTGCTCTTGCAGAAACCCTGGGTTTGGTTTCTTATGCCCACATGATGGCTCACAACTATCTAAAACTCAAGTTCCAAAGAAGCTGATGCTCTCTTCTGAATTCTGAGGGTACCAGGCATGCACATAGTATACATATATACATGCAAGCAAAACATACGTTTAAAATAAATCTTTTAAAAAATTAGAATTGTTAGGTTAAAGGAAATGTACACATAAATTGAAATTCATTGATAAATGTAGATATCTTCTCTAAAATGTTTTTGCTGTTATGCTGGTTAGCTTTTATTGTTCACTTAACACAAACTAGAGTCACCTGGGAAGAAAGAAGACTTTTGAGATCATATTGGACTGTGGGGGTTGCTTTAAGTTTTGATTGATGTGGATTACACTATCCCTAGGCAGACAATCCTGAACTGTATAAGAAATCTAGGTGAGCCAGGCAAGGGTGGCACAAGCCTTTAATCCCAGCCCTTGGGAGACAGAAGCAGGTCCATCTCTGAGTTTGAGGCCAGCCTTGTCTACATAGTGAGTTCTAGAACAACAAGAAACCCTGTCTCAAGATACAAAACAACAGCAACAAAGTGTAGCTGAGCATAAGCCAGTGAGCAACCCAGGAAGCAACATTCCTCTATGGTTTCTGTTTTAATTTCCTGCTGTGTTCCTGCCCTGACTTCCCTGAGTATTGGACTATGACCTGGAAGTGTAAGATAATACATTTTTTACAAGTTGCTTTTGGGAATGGTGTTTATCATAGCAGCAGAAAAGCAAACTAAATGATTTTTGCTGTGCACATTTTACTGTTGAGACAGAAAAAAAAAAGTAAAGACTGAACATACTAGGTTTTTTTCTTTCCTAAAAATCAGACATTCCACTAGGGGGGGATGTTTAGCTGTCAGAAAATTGAAAGATGTAAATTACACATTTTGACCATATTAATGCTTATTTTTGCATAATAAATATTGTTAACACATATTTGAACCAAAGTGTCTGTCCTAGTTAGGGTTACTATTGCTGTGATAAAACATCATACCAAAGCAACTTGGGAAGGAGAGGCTTTATTTGGCTTATACATCCACATCACTGTTTATCATAGAAAGAAGTCAGGACAGGAAGGACCTGATGCGAGGCCATGGAGAGTACTGCTTACTGGCTTGCTCCTTATTCTTGTTCACCCTGCTTTCACATAGAAGCCAGGGCCACCAATGGAGGGATGGCACCATCCCAGTGGTCTGGGCCCTCCCACATCAATCAGTAATCAAGAAAATGCCTTAAGAGTAATCTTATGGAGGCATTCTTTTCTTTTTCTTTCTTTTTTTTGGAAGACAGGGTTTCTCTCTGTAGCTTTGGAACCTATCATAGGACTCGCTCTGTAGACCAGGCTGACCTTGAACTCACAGAGATCCACCTGCCTCTGTCCCCTGAGTCTTGAGATTAAAGGCCTAGGCCAACCAGCCCAGCTTGGAGGCATTTTCTTAATTGAGGTTTCTTCCTCTCAGATGACTTTATCTTCTGTCAAGTTGACATAAGACTAGCCAGCACAGTGCCCTTAAATTCTATTTGTAGAATGTTAGACAAAGAGATGGGAAAATCAATGTAGAGTATGAGGCATTGCTTCTGTTGCTATACCTCTTGTCAAAGGTGTTTGTAACAGAATTAATTTCCTCCAGTTGACTGTGTGGTGTTACCTGCACTGCACTTTTAGTGAAGTTTTCAGACCATCAGAGCAAATAAGCACATACTATCAGTCTTCCTTAGTCCTTGTAGTGTAAGTCAGATAGGTGGGAGTTTGTAGGATGGTAAAGTATGTTTATGTAACTTCTCTCCCTGAAACAAAAACACTAAAAATACTTTTTAAAAAAATGAAGAGAATACAATTTCATCACCATAGGCTTTAAAAGTAATCTGATTATTTGAATATCTGAACTCAAACATTGAAATGCTAATATATTGTGTTTCATGGTGGTGCAGATTTTTGAAAACAAAGTGGTATCTCTCAGCCCAGAAAGGCTCGACCCGTGCTAATCAACAACCACTAAAAGTCAACCTGAGACAGTGTCTAAGTTCTTTGTCTCATGTCAGTGATGGATAACATTGTAGGCAAAGGAGGAATAAGCAAAGTCAATGTAGATTTATTAAGGAAAAATGAGACATTAAGGAAAAGTTATAGAAACTCCTCAAAGTGTGAAGTGTTCTGAGAAGGGGGAAAATGCTAAGCTACGTGCCTATGGCTTCCTGCAGGACTTATGACAGAAACTGGACAAAGACTGACATAGTTTTTGTAGAAATTGTTTCATTCTCTAGGCATATCCTTGGGCCAAGCAGGTGGGGAGACAACAGACTGTAAATGCATCCCTGGCCCAGCTGGAGATGAACACATGCTGTTTGTCCAGTTACAATAGTGATCACTCGTTGAAGCCCATATCTGTATATTTTTAAGCTTCTTTGTTAGTTGCCAACCTTGGCTGATCTGCTGGCTGCCACAAACATGGGCTGGTGTTGAAAGTTGCTGACCCTGCAGTTGTTGCTGGTCTCCGACCTTGTCTCGTGTTGTGCTGGCTGTTAATTTCTGTACAGTGCCAACTCAACATGGCAAACTGAGATGCCTTTTTTCAAAGTTGGAAACACAGCTAAAATTTACCAAAATCCACATTGCACATATGTGTATGTGTATGTGTGTGTATAAAGCAATAATACCAGTATGTTATTCATCAATAGATTACTGCCTCTTTGTATATTGTCTTTGGAGAAATACCTATTCAAATCCTTTGTCCATTTTAAAATTACATTGTCTTTTTAAAATCTGAGTTGTAAGAATGTCTCTGGAGCATCACTAAGTGCTAATGCACACCTTTAATCCCAGCTCACAGAACCAGAAGCATTTGGCTCTTTGTGAGTTCAAATCCAGCCTGGTTTATATAGTGAGTTCCAGGACAGCCAGGATTACGTTTAGAGACCATGTCTCAAACAAAAAAAGAATGTCTGAAATTGTTTTCATTAGTGGTGAAATTTGTTCTGGCTTTTGGTAATAAATATCACTATTACGAATATCTTTAGTAGTAAGGCTTTCTCTTAATTTATTATACTTCAGCGTGGAGTCTTATAAGAATCTAAAGTGTAAGAATGAAGCAAATGAATATTTAGTAAATTCACTGTTAGAATAACTTCCAGAAAGTCTAATTTATATCCCTGGTGCCAGGTTTGTGGTGACCTCTGCCCTATACTATGGCCTGGCATATGGTAGGCAAGTCTTTTGCCACAAGTTCCTGGCAGTAGCACTTATAAAACTTTGTTCAGTCATTTATTAGCCGGGGGTTGGTGGCTCACATTTTTAATCCCAGCACTCGGAAGGCAAAGGCAGGAGGATCTCTGTGAGTTCAAGGCCAGCCTGGTCTCCAGAGCGAGTGCCAGGATAGGCTCCAAAGCTACACAGAGAAACCCGGTCTCGAAAAACCAAAAAAAAAAAAAAAAAAAAAAAGTCACTTATTTTTAATTTTACATTTATCTACTACTAGTGAAATCTTAACTTTTTAACTGTAGTAATTTGTTTTATAAGTCTTTTAGTTTAGTTTATGACTTTTATTTTTTCCTCATCATACTATGTCAAACATTTTTTTCAGTTCATAAAATGATTTTTATTTAGATATTTTGAGTTTTTATGTAATCACATTTGATAAGTTTTTTTCCTATTGTTTGGTGAGAAGGTTTTTTTAAAAAATTCATTCCTCCTAATATTTATGGCTTCAATATTCAATTTATATTGAATCATTTTAGGTTTTATTAAGTACTGAGTATATAATTTAATTTACTCCACAAATAGCCAATATTTTATAATTTTTGTCAATTTTTTATTTGCATATTTAAAGTATTTTTGTCTAGTTTAAAAGGTAGTCTGCTCTTGTATATAAACTTTTCATCTTTATTTTAGACTAAAGAGAAATCATCATCTGTTATAACTGACCTCAGCATAATAATGGAACCCACAGAATATTCAGAATTAAGTGAATTTGCATCTAGGTAAGCTGTGTTACAAATTTTATTGTTTTATGGTTGATTTTTACTCCACAGGTTTTAAATTTTTCTTTGTAATTTTTTTGTTTTCTATTTTTTAATATATATTTAAATATTTTTTTAAATGTTATGTGTATGGGTGTTTTTCCTGAATGTATGTTTGTATACTATGTATGTATAGTGTCTGTGGAGGCCAGAAAATGTCATTATATATGCTGTTGATCTTTCCACAGGATCGTGGTTTTTTTGGTCTTTTTTTTTTTTTTTTGATTCTATCACTTAAAGGTTTTTTTTTTTAAATAATTTAATTATTCTTTAAATTTTCATTTTACATTCCAACCACAGTTCTCCCTCCTGACCCTCTTCACTGCTTCCCCCCACCCACCCCAGCCCATCCTTAGTCCACTCCTTCTCATGGGTAAAGGCTCCCATGAAATGTCAACAAAGCCTGGCACTATAGGTTGGGGCAGGGCCAACTCCCTCTACCATGCATTAAGGCTGAACATGGCATCCCACCATAGGGAATGAGCTCATGTACCAGGTTTGTATTGTGGTCCTACTGCCAGGAGCCCCTCAGATGTCCCAAGCTTAACTGTCTTCCACATACAGAGGGCCTAGTTCGGGCCCATGGAGGCTCCACAGCTGTCCGTCTAGAGTTCATGAGTTCCCACAAGCTTGGTTCAGTGGTTTCTTTTTTCTTTTTCTTTTTTGATTTTTCAAGACAAGGTTTCTCTGTGGCTTTGGAGGCTGTCCTGGAAGTAGCTCTTTTAGACCAGGCTGGTCTCAAACTCTGAGATCTGCCTGCCTCTGCCTCCTGAGTGATGGGATTAAAGGTGTTCGACACCACCACCAGGCTCAGCCGTTTCTTTAGATTTCTCCATCATGATTTTGATCTCCCTTGCTCATATATTCCCTCCTCCCTCTCTTGGACTTGATTACTGGATGAAGGCTCTATGATGATAGTTGGGATATTCACCCATGTGATTACAGGGGAAGGCCAGTTCAGGCATCCTCTCCACTATTCATAGGAGTCCTAGCTGGGGTCATCCTTCTGGATTCTTAGAAATCACCCTAGCACCAGGTTTTCCCCTAACCCATAGTGGCTCCCTCTATTAAGATATCTTTCATTGCTCTTCCACTGCATCCCGCCCAACCACCCTGTTCCCTCATGTTCTCATCCCCCAACCCTCTCCCTTACCCCCCCCCACCCCCCGCAGTTTACCCAGTAGATCTCATCTAATTTCTCTTCTCAGGGTGACCCATGTATCCCTATTAGGGTCATCCTTGTTACCTAGTTTCTCTGGAGCTGTAAGAATCGACTGAATCTTTTAACATATTAATTAAAGCTTTTGTGTTGAGACTAGATTTCCCTTTTTGGACATAGCTGGTTT
This sequence comes from Cricetulus griseus, assembly GCF_003668045.3. NCBI lineage: Eukaryota > Metazoa > Chordata > Mammalia > Rodentia > Cricetidae > Cricetulus > Cricetulus griseus. The sequence goes on along the minus strand of NC_048596.1, from coordinate 269,445,570 downwards.
CAAACTTTCACTCTTCTGCCTTACCTTCTTTAGTGACTGGAATTACACGCCAAATCTTAAATATATTAGAGCTTCTATTTAACAAATAACAATCTCTGAATCATCTTTGCATCCAGATCTGCTGATTGGCTAACAATGGGTTAATTTTTCTTGAATATTTGCCTCATAATTTTTGGTTGAATGGTAGACATTGCCTGTGAGAAAGCAAACTGAAGCAAATATTGAGTACTTGTAGCCAGCCTTTTATCATGCTGCTAATGTGGGGAACTAACTCAATGGTAGTCCACAGTTGAGCTGGATTTGGGATTATTATTTATTATTATTATTATTATTATTATTATTATTATTATTATTACTATTTTTTTAGCAGGGGGTTCGAGACAGGTTTCTCTGGCACTTACTCTGGAGACAAAGCTGGCCTCGAACTCACAGAGATCCTGCGTCTGCCTCCCGAGTGCTGGGATTAAAGGCATGCTCCACCAACACCCAGCTTATTATTACTATTTTAAAGATATATTTTAATTCTTTTTTATTATGTGTGTGCACATGCCTTCAGGTACCCTCAGAGGCCAGGAACAATCCCCTGGGGCTGGAGTAGGTCCTGGCATGGGTGCCTGGAACAGCATTTAGGTACCCTGCAAGTACTCGCTGTTTACTACTGAGGTATCTCTCTGCATCAGGATTGTTTTTTCTGTGTGTTATGGGATGTGCACGTGTGTGTGCACACGCGTGTGTATCTGTTACATAGATTGTTGTAAAATTGTGATCATCTTGCCTCATCTTTCCAAGTGGTTGAGACTGCAGGCATGTGTCACCAATGATCATTATTGATGTAGGATCACAGGCCCAATGAATGTCTTGTCCCTTCCATGGAACCAGAGGGTTTTCACTGCTGTCCCTCTTTCAGAAACAGTTATTCATTGTCTTGGCATCAGTAGTGATCCTGTGCCTCTCCGAGAGAGAGACGGGTTGGCCTTCTCCCTTGGAATCCATGGATTTGTTTTCTTTCATTGCTTTACCGTCTCACCCTTCAGTCACTTAGTTTCTCACTCTGACAAGGTTTGAGGCTTCATGCTTGTACTCCAGCAGCACCTGATCACGTTTTGCATGTTACTGTGTTACTGGTAAATTCTTTCTGGACTTCCAGCATGGCCAAGTCTTTCTGGTATAATGCTTTTGAGTGTAGATTCATTTCTCTCAAGGATGGACAAACTATGACTTAACAAATTTATGTCCATTTATGCCCCATTCTTTTACATTTTGTACATAGTTGGCAGCATGTTATAGTAGCAGGGTAATCAGGATAGAAATCATATAGAAAACATCCTGACATGTTTCCTATTTGGCCCTTCGAAAAAAGGTTTGCTGACTTCTACTGTAGGTTAAGTACCTAGAAATAGTACTGGGTTATGTAGCAAGGGTATATTTAACTTTATAAGGTACTGTGAAACTACTTTCCCAAGTGATTCACTGCACTGCATTTCCACTAGCAATATGCAAGACTAGTTGCCCACATCCTCTTCAATACTTGTTTATTTCTTCCTGATTTGGGGGTGTGCGTGGGTATTTTTTTTTTTTTTTTTGAGACAGATTCTCAGTAGCCTAAGCTGGTATTGAACTTATGATCCTCCTGCCCCCTCCCAGGTGCTGGGACAAGAGGTGTATGCCACCATGCCTGGCTCAACACTTGATATTTTTTCTTTATTTTTTGTTTTTAAGCTATTTTGTCGGGTGTTCAGTTCACTTGGATCTATAGAAGAAACAGGGCCACTTTAGGATTTTTAGCCATTACAACCACAGGGCAGTCAGCTTCTAGTGAACTGACTTTTCAAAAGGCTTTGCGTGTGTGTGTGGGGGGGGGGGGTGCATTGAGATAGGGTTTCTCTGTAACAGCCCTAGCAGTAGGCGAAAAGTTTCTGTGTCCCACAGCTGTTTAGTCCCAAATAGACATACAGAGGCTTATATAAATTTATAAACTGTTTGGCCTATGGCTCAGGTTTCTTTCTTTCTTTTTTTGGTTTTTTCAAGACAGGGTTTCCTGTGTACCTTTGGAGCCTATCCTGGCACTCACTCTGTAGACAGGCTGGCCTTGAACTCGCAGAGATCCACCCACCCAAGTGCTGGGATTAAAGGCAAGATCCACCAATGCCTGGTGGCTCAGGCTTCTTATTGGCTAGCTCTCTCTTAATTATTAACCCATTTCTATTAATCTGTATATCTCCACATGGTCTTGGCGTACCAGTGATGCCCGAGCCTCTGGCTTTCTCAGAAGCTACATGGTGTCTCTCTCGAGATTCACTCTCTGCATTCCTCTTCCCAGCATTCTCCTACTCTGATAGCTCTGCCTATACTTCCTGCCTGGTTACATCCTGCCTATCCATTGGCCAAAACAGCTTTATTCATCAACCAATAAGAGAAAGCATACAGAAGGACATTCCCCTAAACTGGAACTCACTTTGTAGATGAGGCTGACCTCAAACTCACAGAGATCCACCTGCCTCTGTCTGCAAAAGGCTTTTCATTGTTATAGTATTTACACCTTAACAAGTCAAGTTGGATTACAAAACCTTTTATCTGAAGCTCCACAGACAAATGCCAAAGCAGTTCTCAGCCACAGAACTCGGGTTTTTTGAGTTCTTCTGCAACCAAGTTTTGCATAGGCTTTGAATCTTTTTGGAGGCACTCAAATAAGATTTACATACTTCATAAACCCATAGTGGCTCTCTCTATCAAGGTGTCTCTTTCTTTGCTCTCCCTCTCTATTTCTTCCCTCGTACAGCATCCTGTTCCCCTCATGTTCTCATCCGCTATCCCCTCCCCTTTACCGACCTCCTCTCCTCCAGTTTACCTAGGAGATCTCATTGAATTTCCCTTCCCAGGATGATCCATGTGTCCCTCTTACAGTCCTCTTTGTTCTTAGCTTCTCTAGAGCTGTGGATTAGTCTGGTTATCCTTTATTTTACATCTGATACCCATTTATGAGGGAATATATACTGTGTTTGTCTTTCTGAGTCTATGTTATTTTGCTCAGGATGGTTCTTTTCTAGTTCCATCCATTTGCTTGAAAATTTCATGATATCATTGGTTTTTTTGTTTGTTTGTTTGTTTTGTTTTTTTAACAGCTGAGTAATACTCCATTGTGTAAATATACCACATTTTCTTTACACATTCTTCAGTTGAGGGGCATCTAGATTGTTTCTAAGTTCTGGCTATTGCAAATAATGCTACTATGAATATTGTTGAACAAGTCTCCTGGTGCTAGGGAAATTTCCAAGATTTCAGAAGGATGACTCCAGCTAAGACTCCTAGCAATAGTGGAGAGGGTGCCTGAACTGGCCTTCCCCTGTAATCACATGGGTGAATACCCTAAGTATCGTCATAGAGCCTTCATCCAGTAAGTGATGGAAACAGATGCAGGGATCCACAACCAAGCACCAGGCCAAACTCCAGGAATCCAGTTGAAGAGAGGGAGAACAGAATATATGAGCAAGGGAGGTCAAAACCATGTTGGAGAAATCTACAGAAACAGCTCCCGGGAACTTGTGAACTCTGATTGACAGCTGTGGAGCCTCCATGGGACCAAACTAGGCCCTCTGTTTGTGGGAGACAGTTGTGAAGCTTGGGCTATCTGAGGGGCCCCTAGCAGTAGGACCAGGGATCTCTGGTGCATGAGCTAGCTTGTTGGAGCCCATTTCCTATGGTGGGGTGTCATGCTCAGCCTTAATGCAGGGGGAAGGGCTTGGACCTGCCCCAGCCTAATGTACCAGACTTTAACTCCCCCTGGGAGCCCTTAGGGGTCGAGAGGAGTCAATGGGGGGGGGTGTTGGCTGAGGGGCAGATAAGGGGGAGGAGTGGGAGGAAGGATGGGAGGGAGAACTTTGATTGGAAATAAAATGAAATTTTAAAAATAATAATTTTAAAAAGATTTACATACTTCAAATAGAATATAGTGGACATAAAAGGTAGCAGTCACAAAAGCAGATCAAGACCCAGGTGCTAACACCCAGAATCAAATCAGCTGTGTAGCTCTGTAGGAGCTCCCTTTACATAAGCTGTGTTAGAAGTGTGTGTGTCTCATTTCCCTGATTGTTGATAGTGTGTCTTTACATGTTGCTGCCTGCTTATCCTCTTTGAAGCTTCATTCCCTGCTTTTTAAATTATTTGGTTTAGTTTTTTTTTTCTCACCATTCCTTTGAAAATTCTTTATATGTTCTGAAAATAGATACTTCTTTGTATTTTTCCAGGCATGTCTCCCATTTTGTACTTTGTCTTTTATTTTCTCAGCATGTTTTCAAAACATTTTTAAATTTTTGATGAACAACTTTTCTTTTTGTTTTTGAATGAATCATGTTATAAGAGGCTGTACCCATATATGAGGAAAAACTGGATGAAAGCAAAACCAAAATCCTGCTGGGCAAACTCTCCAAACTGTTGGAGATTCTTCAGATCTCCAACTCCTTTCAATTTTGTTGACTGCAACACACTTCTCTCTCTTGGGCTTTTCCAGTTGGTTAGCAGCACTCCTTGGCAACTTTCCCACAGCCTTGTCCTCTCCAACATATTGGGGTCTTCAAGGCAACCTAGGCTTTACCTTCACAGCTTCAGGCAGTGGCCTCTCTGGGGCATGGCAGACACATGTCTTGGCCTCAGCGGCTTTCCTTAGTCATGGAGGGAGATTCCATAAACCCTTTCTTCTGTCTTTGATTCTAAAGCTACAGCCACATGATTGAAACTGCCACATTCTGATGCTTGCTGGGGCTAGAACATGGCCCCTTCTTTAAATTGCATCTTCACCAGTTTTCTGTCCTCCGCTGCCTAAGCTTGGCTGTCCTGAAACTTGGTCTGTAGACCAGGCTGGCCTCAAACATAGAGATCTGCCAGCCTCTGCCTTCAGGGTACTGGGATTAAAGGTGTGCACCATCACTCCTGGACCTTAGGTGTTCTTTAATTCATTTTCATAAGTTGGAAGCTTAGCTGGGTGGGGTCTTGCCCTGAAGTCACCACTCCCTTTATTTCATTTCTTAATTGGTTTATCTCCTGGAACACAGGACTGAGCTCCATTCCACTTCCTGATGCCCCTTTCTCCTCAATCTGTACATTTTTTTTTTTTATTTTTACTTGCTCAGCTTGCTCCTTTTCATTATAGATCTTCCTAATAGTGAACACTAGTTGTGCAGTGGTGGTGCATGGCTTTGATCCCAGCACTCAGGAGACAGAGGTACGTAGATCTCTGTGAGTTCAAGGCCAGCCTGGTCTACAGAGCGAGTTCCAGTATAGGCTCCAATGCTACAGAAGAACCCTGTCTCAAACAACAAATAAAACAAACAACAGAAAAAGAGTGAAGACTTTGAGGTGTCTTTTGCTAAAGCTTCCTTCAGTGTGACAGTCAGTCGACTTTCTGTTGCCTGCAAGATATAGCACTTTCAGCTCCAGGACCTTGTCTGCCTGCACACGGCTGTGCTCCCTGTCATAATGATAATAAACTGAACCTCTGAAATGTAAGCAAGACCCCTCAATTAAATGTTATTTTTCATAAGTGTTGCCTTGGTCATGGTGTCTCTTCACAGCAATAAAAACCTAAGACACCTAGGCTATGTAATGAGACTCTATTTTAAATAAAGAAGAAAAGAATTGTTCTTGCAATATACACATAAACTCTTTGTACTATTACTCTGCTACTCTTAACTCCTGGCAAAGCCAGAATTAACCTACTTACCCATCAAAGCACATCTATGCTATCTGTGCTGTTTTCAGAGTTTAGTGAATATACCATATTAGAATTATATATATATCATGTTGATAAAATGTATAGTAGGTGCAGGAGGAATGGTTCAGCAGTTAAGAGCACTTGTTATTCTTGCAGAGGACCCAGGTTTGGTTTCGAGATGGATGGCTCACAACCATCTGTAACTCTAGTTCCCAGGTATCATATGCCCTTTTCTGATCTCTGAAGGCACCAGTCACACACATGGTATACATACATACCTGCAGCCAAACACTAATACAAAGTACATAAGTCTAATATAAATTGTTTTTGTAAATTATATAGTAGATGTCTTGACTCTTTTAAGAAAGACACTAAATTTTCACTGCAGTGTAAGTGTTCTATTATTAGTGTCTTAGTGTGCTTAATTAATAAATTTAGCTTTATCATGGTTATATGTGTATAGAAAACATTATATGATTTGATACTATTTTGGTTTTAGGCTTTCACTTGAAACCTTGGAATGTATCCTGACCCGTCCAGCAGGCCAGGTTATTTGTGGGTCTCGAGGGAGTATCACCTAGGGGTCAATGGGGGCGAGAGAGAATGGAGACCAAGCGCATAAAGAAAGACAGAGTCAGTCTGAGTCGCGTCAAGGTCTCGATTTATTGGGGCTTAGAGTGGGCTTAAATAGCCCTGCAACAATAGAATTGGGGGGAATAATAGAAGGAACATCAGGTATTTGCTGGGGCTGGAACATTCTTGTCAGCCGGAACATCTAGTGGTCTTCCTTGGAACAGCGAACAGAAAAGCTCCAGACCCTTTCTTGGAACAGAAGCAGTTAGCAGTTCCGCTTGGCCAAACCGTATCTAATTACAGGTTACAGGAGGCTCACAGAGCTGGCTTTAAGCCGCAAACTTAAAGGTCATTAAAAGTCTTACAAAGGTGGGCTTTAAGCCGCATAGTTTTGGGCCCACGGCCCCTTACAGTATCCTTCATGCTCCTCATTCGTGGAGGATGCATCCCAAGATTTACAGTGAATGTCAATTTTCTTTTTCCTAGAGCAAGTAAGCAAAACTGGCATTATGATTTATATAAGGATATGTTTGGCATGCTTAAGTTTATAGTAAATTACAAACTGTTTTCCAAGATGATCATACTGTTTTACAACACCAATACTGTATGAGAGTGAATGATAATATTTAAACGAATTAACTACAAACATATAATTAGATTCTTTTCTAGGAGAACATTGTAGAAGATTTCCAAATTTCTTTTTATGCTTTGCTTTGTGCTTAAGAAGGAGACATTTGCAATCATTTTGGTTTTCTGACTACTTTAGTTGAAATTAAAATGTTTTGCAAATGTTTTGGGAAAAATCTGTAACATCTGTTTTACATCTGCTGAAGTTTGGACTTTCTGTAGGAAAAATAGATACATTATAATCAATCCTACAGTGATAAGAGCCCCCACCACACACGCACACACTCTTTCTGTATGTAACTGAATACTATGCATGCCATAATAATGGTAATCTTGATAAGTACAAAGGAACTATACTTTTAAAGTTCTTTTAAAAATTACATTACTGTCATCAGGTTGGTGTTTGTATATGTGTGTACTCTGGTCATTCTAAGATTATTTTTGCTCACTCATCAATCACATGCTGAAGGGTTTGGTTTTTGCTTACTTGGTTAATGTAAAATAGATAAATCTTGTCTCTTTGCTTATAGGCCATACTGAAGAAACTGCTGCCTTTTTTAGGTGTATATCTTTTGGAGAGTAATTTATTTACTCAGAAATGTTTTGTTTTGTTCCTTCCTTCCTTCCTCCCCCACCCCCTCCAGACATAGTTTCTTTGTCCTGGAACTAGCTCTGTAGAGCAGGTTGGCCTCAAACTCACAGAGTTCCACCTGTTTCCTAAGTGCTAGAATTAAAGGTGTGTGTCACCATTACTCAGCAGACAAAATAATTTTTAATTAACAACTGAACAACAACTTTATAAGTTCCCTCTTACGTTTCCACCATGCAGTGACTACTGCCATTCTACTTTGTTTGATCTTCTTTTATGATTTATTTATTCTTTCAAATTTCATTTTACATTTCAACCACAGTTCTCCCTCCAGCCCCTCCTCTCCCCTTCATACACCCCCCCAAAACTCCTAGCAATAGTGGAAAGGGTGCCCTACCCTGTAAGCAGATGAGTGACTAATCCACCTATCATCATAGAGCTTCCATCAGTAATTGTTTGTTTGTTTGTTTTTTTAACTATATCAAGTACCTCATAGAAGTAGAATTATGAAGTATTTGTCTTTTGGGGAGGGACTAGCTTTACTTAGCACAGTAGTTTTTAAAATTTAAATTGGTTTTCACTGATTTATTAGAAAAATAATTCTCTTTTTGGTTTGTTTTTTGTTTTTTTTCGAGACAGGGTTTCTCTGTATTACTTTGGAGGTTGTCCTGGAACTCACTCTGTAGACCAGGCTGGCCTCGAACTCACAGAGATCCACCTGCCTCTGCCTCCCGAATGCTGGGATTAAAGGCGTGTGCCTCATAGGAGGTGTTCAGGCTTGGACACCTCTTTCAGACGACTTTAGGCCTTAGTTATATAGACATAGTTAGGGTGTGACATAGCAGATTATTGTATCTTCTTGTATTTCACCTTTATTATTGTTAATTTTGGATACTTTACACTGTTAAGTATAAAAGGGAATTGTGGGGAGACAGCGTAACCATGCCTCTTAAGGGCTGGCTACAGGTGTGTCCAACCACGCCATCAGGGTGTGATCAAGGTGATGTCAGGGTGACTCGGTAAATGTTTAAAGAGATATGGGGAACGCACATGTAGCTCTTCTCCCTGTTGCTTTGACTTGCTCTGCTTACCTGTTGGTTGGCTAGGAGCACTGTAAGTAAGGCATATTTCCCTAATAAATATACCCGAACCCTATCTGCTTACGTTTTGGTAAATCACTGCTTATACACCTGCCTCAGCCTCCCGAGTGCTGGGATTAAAGGCGTGTGCCACTAACACCTGGCTAGAAAAATAAAAAATTCTTAAGCATGCTGCTTTGATACATATGCACTGTGTAATGTTTAAGTCAAGTTAAATATGTCTTTATCATTTATATTTCTTTACATTAAAAATTCTTACAGCTTTCTGAAATGTGTGGTATATTATGCATAGTCACTCTTGGTATAATATTAAGATATATCCATAGTAGTCTGTGTCAGAAATTCCTTGTTTTAAGGTAGGATTCTGTTTAAATAAATATCACATTTTGGTCTTCCATTCATCTGCCAATGGACATATAGGTCTTGTCTTAGTGAGGGTTCCTATTGCTGTGAAGAGACACCATGCCCATGGCCATTCTTACAAAGCAAAACATTTAATTGGGGCTGGCTTACGGTTTCAGAGGTTTAGCCCATTACCATCATGGCTGGAAGCATGGCAGCAGCGGGCAGAAATGGTGCTGGATAGATTGCTAAGAGTTCTACATCCAGATCCTCATGCAGCAGGAGGTAAACTGGCTTGAGCTTCTGGCTCAAAGCCTACCCCCCTAGTAACATGCTTCCTCCAACAAGACCACACCTCCTAATAGTGTCACTTCCTATGGACCAAGTATTCAAACACGTGAGTCTATGGAAGCCATTCCTAGTCAAACCACCACAGTAGTATTTCTAGAATAATGTTATTTTCAATTAATTAAAAATAATTGATGTCATTATAACATTTTATATGTGTACCTAATGTATTTCGATCATTTTGATCCATGTTACTCTTGTCCCCCTTCCACTCCCATTGGTCCCCCTTCTCTTCCCAACTCACTCCACCTTCTAATTTCATGTCTTTTTGTGTATGTGAATAACACAGTGATGCTTGATAAATGGCAACATTTTAACTCTTTATTGTCTCCCTCATTTGTCAGTAGAATTTGGATTTGCCCTTAAGAAACAAATCTCTATTGTTTGGTAAATATACATGTTCATATCTATATTGCAGGTATTGCCTCAGTCATTCCCATTTTTGATGATTATTTTGAAATTGTGTGTGTGTGTGTGTGTGTGTGTGTGTGTGTGTGTGTGTGTGTGTGTGTGTGTGTGTGTGTGTGTGCCCACAGAGGGCAGAAGAAGCCATGGGATACCCTGAAGCTGAGTTGTGAGCCACCAGATGTAGATGTTGGGAACTGAACTTGGGTCCTCGGAAACAGCAGCAAATATTCTTTTTTTTAATTTAATTTTATTTATTTATTATATATACAACTGTCTGCCTGAATGCCAACAGAAGGCACTAGATCTCATTCAAGGTGGTGTGAGCCACCATGTGGTTGCCGGGAATTAAACTCAGGACCTCTGGAAGAACAGTCACTGCTCTTCACCGCTGAGCCATCTCTCCTGCCCAGCAGCAAATATTCTTAACCACTGAACAATCTCTCCAAACCTGTTAAATAATTTAACCTTTTTATATATGTTGGTGATCAAAATATCTGAAAAATGACCACTGAAAATCTCTTTGAACTGACTCCTACAGCCATGTGGTACTACTTTGTCATGTCTACAAACTGTTTTTTGTAATTTGATATTAAAAGGTTTTCAGGAATTGTAATATATAGGGCCCCTTCTGCTCCATCCATTTATTAAGTTGTTTCTCTGAGGACTTTTAGTGGGGACTAGTTTTAGAGACCAAGATTTGACACATGATGTGTTCATTGCTATTAGAGTGTTTTGTTTCCTGGTTTTTTCAGGAGACAGAACTAGAAAATTTGTGCTTATACTCACACACACACACACACACACAATCATAGGATCTTTTAGATACATATATGAATAAATGTATATATGGACTTGTGAATTCATACCAGTGTTTCTAGTTATATTCCAGTTCATCTTTATACTGCTTTTGTACATGTTCCTGTTTCACATTTACATGTTTCTTCTTCCACAATGAGACTTGGTTCCTAATAATATCAACCTTTGGTCCATGCCTTTAATCCCAGCATTTGGGAGGGAGAGGCAGGTGGATCCCTTGTGAGTTTGAGTCCAGCTTGATCTATAAGACAGTTCTAGGATAGCCAGGGATGTTACACACACACACACACACACACACACACACACACACACAAAGCCATGTCTCAAAAAAGAATAATAATTAATAATCATAATAATTTGCCTGTAATGGTTTTAGCTTCTTTTTTAAATTATTGACTTTAAAGTCTTTATCTGTAGTTTTGAAAGTTTTCTTTTGGATATAGAATTCTTAGTTGACAGTTTGAGCTTTTAGGTTGTTTTCTACCCCTCCTCCAAATACTTTAAGAATATTCATTTATATTAAGGATTTGACATGAAGTCTGTTGTATTTCTTCTCATTGTTCTGTATTAATGAAACTGGTTTATAATTTGATTGTGGTAGTGGTTACTCAACTCTGTTCAATTGACACTATTTATAAAATTTCAAAGAAAGAAGTTTGGTATATCTCAACTTAAAATACAAATATTATAAGGATACTATGCACTGTATCTAAGAATACAATAATGAGTAATCTAGTTTCTGGTTTCACAAATCCTGGTGCCAACATCCTAGCTTTGCAAGACAAGAGACAGGAAGAAACACCTCAAGGTGGTATGTGAGACATAATGAACACTGATTTACTAGCAGGAAGCCTACGAGGGAAAATAAACTTAGCAACACAGAGAGTCCATAAATAGCACTACTCAGGGTTGGGAGTCCATTGGTGGCTAGGTAGCCTGGCAGCATTTATCCTCTCTACATAGTGTTGCTTCACCAAAGTCAAATGGAACTTATCCTTCTCTATAGTATTCCTAGAATCCACTGGTGATGGGCTGGAAAAAAATCATCTGGGGTCTGGTACTCGATGGGCTAAACAAGTGGCACCTCAATCTGCTATGTCACCTCATTCAGTGATGCATATCCTATCCAGTGTTTTGTGATGACTTGGTCCTGCAACCTGCAGGACCAAGAGTACTTGGGCTTTTCACAGTGCTCCTTTTCTGTACTATTTATCACAAAGCCAGATTTTATTGGTTAGATGCCAGAAGTATTGGCATTATTAGCTAGCTTTTGCTCTTTGTATGACTAGCATTCCATTAACAGCTAATCTAGTGTACATGCAGAAAAGCAGTGTTTCTTTACAGATAATGCCAGCTTGCCTAGTTCAGTGTGCTTTGGAGAGGCTAACTTTAATTCTGGCCAGTGGGCCTCCACTGTTTCTTTAGCAGACAGTGTGTTTCAGGGTTAGGGTAGTTGATGCTGATGTTCCACTGTTTTCAGGGATCATGAATGAAGCTTATGAGTGAAATCATAAAATATGGTATTTGATAATGGAAATACCACCAAGAGCTATGGGAGTATAAATTCCTACAGTGTACCACATATAGGGTCTTGCTAGGCCAGAGCTCCACTCTAATGTTATGGTTGGCCTTTCTGGTATCTAGCCCCAGCCTGCTGGTGCCTAGGGTTCTCACTCAAGAACTTGTATGGGATAGAAACTTTGTGCCAGAAAGCACATTGTTTTCTATTTGTCAGGTAAGTTTTCCTGGAGAATGTAGTATTTGAGTGGTTGAAAAGTTGAATAGGTTCAAACATTTGTATAGGGCATTCCAGTCTAAGATAGTAGTTTCTGGCGATTATTAGCAGTCCAAGAACAAACACTTATACAAGTGCAGGGTTCAACATATAGAAGGGCACCAAAGGCAGTTTTAGTGTTAGTATAACAGTGTCAATAGAAAAAATAAGAAACATTAAGTGAACCTATCATTTCATACTACTTATTAATCATAGCACTTTACTTTTACAGAGCAGAAGAAAAAAGAGATTTGCTCATGTTTTTCCGAAGTCTACATTTTTTTGTGGAGTGGTATGAATATCGTAAGAACACATTTAAGCATTTTAAGGTAAAGTCTGAAGATTTTAAATTTAAATATATATAGAAAATGAAGCTGGTGTTAATTTTGTTACTACACTCATAGCCCTCTCTTCCTTCCTCTCACCCTCTCTTCCTCTCTCCCTCTCTCTCTCTCCCTCTCTCCCTCTTTCTCTCTCCCTCTCTCTCTCTCTCTCTCTCTCTCTCTCTCCCCGTCTCTCTCTCCCTCTAGGGTCTCACTAGTTAGCTCTGGATGTTCTGGCACTATGTAGACCAGGCTGGTTTAACCTCACAGACATCTGCCTGGCTCTGCCTCCTGAATGCTGGGATTAAAGGCATGCCCTACACACTTGCTTCAAATTTCAAAAGATAGAAAATATTATCATTGGTTTAATAAATTAGTAATTATTTGTAATAAATGGGTGAGAAACGTCTGTATAAATCAATGGATAATTGATATTGTGGACTTTTATTATTTTGACTATTCATTATAATCTAATTTATTTGAAAATTTTATTTTTGAAAATTCAGCCTTTCAGGGGTACATAAAATACAAGAATAAATGCTAGTAAATAATATATAGTACCAGTTGTAGTGGTGCATGCCCACACTCACAAGGCAGAAGCAGGAAGTTTGGTATGAGTTTGAGGCCAACTTGGTCAATGTAGTGAGTTCCAGGCCAGCCAAGGCTATGTACACCATGTCACAAGCAGCCTATTATACATTGCCACAAAGCAATATAGCTATAACTTCTATGCCAGACTATTTTAAGATGCTGGATTCTTGCACATCTTGAATATAAATATTCTGATTTTTATAAAGTAATGGTTTTAAGTCTGATGGAATATACTTGTTTATGGGCATAAGCAAAAGTTGTTTGGTTATATTCTAATCCCTCAGGTCCTACTTATTTCCATGGCATTGTCATTAACAGCTGTGAGCCACACAAAAACCTCTGAATGAATCAGCATAGTCTTTCAGAAGCCTAACTGATGGCTACTATTTTACAGACTAGTACTAATTCACCTGTATTTGGGATTCATTTCTCTTTTATTATTATTAAACCCATTCTCTCCAATTGAGTTAGTAAAATCTGTCAGGCATAAGGCTTTCTCCAGAATGAAAGATGGACAGTTCCCATACTACAGTCCCTCAAGGAATTCTCATGACCAACTTGTGTAAGAAAGCATTCATTTGGAGTCTTGCTTACATTTCAGAAGGTCAGTCTGTTACCATCATGGCAGGGAGCATGGCAACAGGCAAACAGTGATGGTGCTGGAGCAGTAGATGGGAGTTCACATCTGGTGCAGGCCTTGAGGGAGGCTTTTGAAACCTCAGCTGTCACCCCCAGTGACGCTCCTCCTCCAAGAAGGCCACACCTCCTAATCCTTCTTAAAACAGTTTCACTTCCTTTCACTACACACTCAAATAATGAGCCACTTACTTTTATTTGAGCCACTACATATGTCTTTTGTGGGGTTTTTTTTTTTGTATATTTTTACAGTATTTGTAAGGCGTGAATAATTTTTAGAATATCTCATTTTCGTCTTTGGTGTATGTGTGAGTGTTTCGCTGCACATCTGTGAGTATACTGCATTTGTGCATTGCAGTAGAGTCCAGAAGGAGTTGGGTATTGGCTTCCTTTGAACTGGAGTTGTTGGTGCTAGAACTAAATTTGGGTCATTTGTAAGAGCAATAGGTTCTCTTAACTTCTGAACCGTATCGTGTTATTTTCCTTGGTTCATTTTGGATCTTATTTTTTATTTTTCAATATAAGTGTGTGTAACAAAGATATAAGCTACCTCTGTTCAAGTGCTCTTAACCTCAAAATCCAAATTCTTTAAGTAAATTCTATAATTTATAATTTTTAGCAATGTTCTTTCCTAAATTTTATCTAAATCATTGGCTTTAACTTTGAAAAAATTACAATTATGGTATTTTCTCATTGAATTGTATTACAAAAAGAATATAGAAAGTTGGGGATATAGTCCAGTGGTCCTATCTAGCATGCATTAGGCACTGTGTTCAGTTCCCAGAACAAAACACACCCCCAAAATACCAAACAAATTGTGTTTGGTACTTTTATATATAAAAGATGGATATTTCTAAAACATTGATAATTTTGTGTTCAACTTCAAAGTAATATGTGGACTAATAATTGTGAGTGGGCTACATACCTTCTTCTGAAGTTAATTTAGGAACTTGAATCTGCATTGTTATCACTATTAGACCGAAGGTCAGGTTTTCTCTGTTACATGCATCTGGGAATCATGTTGGTTGAGAAGGGGTGCTCGTGGGCTGGATTGTTAATATTCAGTTTGTTTGGGTGAGCGGGTATACAGCTGATAGTCTACAACAGCACAACAGAATAGACTTTGTTTACATTTCTTATATTTGAACACATTTATTGATTAAATCATTCTTATACTGTGAAAAGTTTACATTTATTTCATATTTGAGAATCTTTAGAGGGAAGGAACTATATATTCTCTGAGGAATGGGTAGAATTTTGATTTTTTTCTTACTAAGTTTTTTTAAGTAATTTTCTAGAGACTGTGTGACCACAAAGCAGAAGATTAACTTTTCTAAATTGTTTCTATACCAAAGAGTAAGTTTTACTTTATCTGGAAAATTTTGCCTACATGTGGCTACCCTTTTCTTAGGCTAAGTGAGAAATACAGTAAAATAGCTGCCTTAACAGAAAGAAAGTTTCTGCTTTTTGGAGAATGTGGATGAATCATGAAGTCAATGGAAGGTCACTTGAACACTTGGATTTTCACAGTTTTTTGGAACATCTGCCTTAAATGCCTTTGAGATACAGTAAATGTTAAGAAAGACAGTTGAAAGTTTCTTGGAATTCTCTTACTTCGTTAGTCATGGGAATGGTGTATCTCATGCAAGTGTTTGTATAAAAGCATGCTATTTAGATGGCAGTCTAGTGTAAACTACAAGGGGTTTTTAGTGCTGTTTAGTTTCACATCATTTTGTTTTGAACCAAGAGATTCGATCTGGATTATTTTGTAGTTACATATAAGAATTTTGGACATCTTTGTTTAAACATAAAATTCTATCATAGTGAGATAAAATGATAATCTTAAACTAATATTTATGTTTCTTTAGATGTTAGGTACACGTACTTTAGACTATAAACTTCATTGATGGTGTTTAAAAGTATGATCCTATAGGTAATCTTTTTAAGCAAATAAAACTGTTTGGATGCTTTCCCAGAGCAATTGGATTGCCCTCCAGGCGAATCTCCTCAATACGGTCCCGAATGTAATGAGTGTCATTAGCCTTGCAGAATGTATCATCTGTAATTGAAGATATGCTGTTAAACTGAAAAATAAAAGGAAAAATACTCAGAAATCCAAAATTAACCCTTTATACATTATACAATAGGACCACACAGTATATCCTGCTTAAAATGTGATCTTTTTAAAAATAATTTTTAAAAAACTAGTTCACAGTGATGATACCCCCTCTTGCAACCTGAACATATTTTAAACTGTACAGTGTTGTTTTAGAATAACAGTCTAGTCATTATTACTCCAAGTTGCAGCTGTTCAATCCTGTTTGCAATGTAAATAGAAACATGCAAGCTAGAAAAAGTATCCTATTCCAACTTGTTGACTCAAAAATGGTACTGTGTGTTTAAATATCCCTTAAAGAGTTGGAAAGGAGTAAGTTGAGATTCTTGTGATGCTGAGATATTAACTTCTACTCCTTTTCATTGTTCTCCACTTAATTCCCACAAGTTAAAACGTCTCCAAAAGCACATATCCACCACTGATTGGAGAAAGAAGCATAAATCAGAAATTGGAGTTCACTATTTGGGGAAAGAAACATAAATCAGTGGTCTTCCAGTCTGTGTTCAGAATAACTAGGAGATGCATAACACTTGTGTCAGTTGCTGGCAGATTACCCAGGTTGGCTAGCCTCCATTATTCTCTGTCTCTGGCCCTTCCCCCTACTTCCACCACACTACAGAAAGCTCAAGAGCAATCCTGGGTCCTGGAAGCCAGCAAGGATTTTAGCATAAAGAAATTGAACTTGGAATGTCTTGGATAATAGGAGTGTCTTTAATTGTTTATGATTTCCCTCTTTCAGAATTTTGAGTTATAATAATGTGGTAACTCATAGTGAGCACTCTAGAAAACTGAAATATAGGACAAGACAAAACAAGCACATGCTTTGTACTGTACCTGCAGTGGGAACAGTGTTGTCAGAGTGAATTGTGGACTTATAGGGTCTCTAGAGACTTAGCAGTATCAGAATTGAATTTTAGAATACTTAGCTGGTGTTGGAGAATTGGTTAGTATTTAGAAAACACCACACATTATGTGTTCCAAGTAGTGTCAGAGCAAAGACGCTCAACTCTCTTGAATTTGGCTTGTTAAAACAGACCACACAATTCCTACCACTGTGGTTATGGTTCCTGTGTGTGTCTCAGTTCTGCTTGGTTATCTAGTGTGCCTGTTGTTTTCTTCATTGTCCTCACGGTGGTCACCATCAAGGGAATCCCCTCTTCTGAGGATGGCATAACAAACAAACACACAAAATACCACATAGGCATCCCAGCCTTTGTGATCATGCTTTTTAGTTTTGCCTCCAACATGTACACAAATCTAAGACTTCCAGTTATATAGACAGTGACAGTGACTGCCTGGTGCCCACACCTTCCTCACTCCAATCAGTTTCAGCTGAGAAATAAGGAGCTGAAGAATACCATGAATAAAATTGAAAATGCAAATGCTCAGTGATAGGATGAACACCTTTCCTGCTCTGTGCAAGGCCTTGTATTCAGTTCTCAGCATTAACTTGGAACCACAGCAGACTGACTAGGAAATGTATGACTAAAGATGTGTTCTGCTTAAGAGCAGACTTTATACTTCCTAGACTGCTCTATTTAGTGTCCTCTGGATTGGACCTGCAATTCTTATTTAAGCATTAAATGATCGAACTGCTTTAGTGATGTAACCATAATTGACATGTAAATGGCTTTCTTGATGAGTAATAAAAATGGCCCCATAGTTAACTAAAGCTAGGTATTATGCAAAGAACAGTTATACCTGTAGGTGAATTACACGTAGACTTTCTGGTAAATTAGGAGGCACAGATTCCAGATCATTATGGTCCAAATAGAGGAAAGAGAGCTTATTCAGTTTCTATAAAGAAAACAATAAATGTCACTGAGGTCTATGCGTTCTTCACATTATTCAAATAATGTATACTTTTAAAATAATATTGATGTAAGAACATTTCAATAGTATCAATATTGGAGTGGCAGTTTGTTGTTGTTTTAATTGTTACTGGTTTTGGGGCCTCGTAAGTACTGTCTTTGTTTTTTAAGACATTTAATATCTAATAAAGCTCTATTGAATATTCCATATTTCTCTGACCATTCATCTCATCCCCTAATACTCAGCCCTTGATATTTGTCTAGGGAGCAGCCGTGTGTAAGATCAATGGTTGAATCCTTCAAGTTCTTTGAGAGAACTGACCTTTCCATAGAAGTTTTATGTATTTCTAAAAAATGGCTACTCCTAAGAGATGGTGCTTAGCAGGATGCTGCTTTTCCAAAGTAATTTGTCAAACATGTAATTTAACATGACATGTGTTTTCCCATGGGGGTTTATGTTGGAATATTCTTTATAATTAGTAACTTACTACTGTTATATGATTGTATGCTATGATTTCAGAATGATTTCTTTTGACATTACTCCTAATGTGTATAAGCATCCTGTGCTACCATGTCACGTTTTATTTGGGGGTGTGTGGTTCTCACCATGTATCTTAAACTACCCTGAGATTTCCCGTCCTACTCCTTCAGCTTCCCAAATGTTGGGATTACATCTACTATACACTATAACTAGATGTTACAGTTTATGATATCTTTATTCAAATAACACCGGCCAAGCATAAGCCAGAGCGTGCCCAGAGGCAGCAAGCTAGGGAGGCCAGAAAGAAGGGCTCCCACGTGTCTGCCACCCCCTTAGGAACTCCCCACGGATCATCCTGAACCTCCCCTGACCATGCCCTGACAGGTGTGGTCAAGCACACCTGTAGCTAGCTCTTAGAAGCGTGGTTTCGGTGTCTCCCTACAATGCACCACTTGTTTATTCTTTCCTATGCTATTATTTCAATCTCTTTTTTTCAATTAAAAAAAAATGTGTGTGTGTCTGTGTGCGCGCGCATGTTCATGGGCATAAGCCATAGTGAACATATAGGAAGAGAACAACTCATAGCCATTGGTTTTCTGCCTCCTTGTTTGACCTGGGGATCGAACTCAGATTGTCAAGCCTGATATCAAGCACCCTTATCTCCTGATCCACCTCCCTACCCCTCAATTCTTTTTTTAAACATTCTACCCTTATAACACATGGACACCAACTATCTTTCCAGGATGGCTTTTATATGAATTACAGTAATCTGATTTTACTAATGGTTATTATGCTGCTAAGGCATTAAATAAAGTAGACAATTTTATCATTTTATGCCAACTTGCCCAATATCCCTTTTGTAAAATCCAAAATATTTAAACCTTCTTTCTTTCTTCCTTCCTCCCTTTCTTTTTCTTTCTTCCTCCTTTCTTCCTTTCTTTCTTTTCCTCCCCCTTTCTTCCTTTCTTTTCCTCCCCCCTTCCTTCCTTCTTCCTTTTTCTGAAATGGTCATGGTCATCCTACCTTACTCAGACTGGCCTTCACCTACTGGTCTTAAGCAGTCCTCATATCTAACCTTTCCAAGTAGTTTGACTACAAGGAGTTGCACTATGTCCTGCTCTAAAACATTCTGTGACCTGCTAGTTTGATTCAAAGACTCCCCTACTTCATTTCTTTATATTACAAAATTTAATTTTGAAAAGTGTGTGTGTGTGTGTGTGTGTGTGTGTGTGTGTGTGTGTGTATGTATGTATGTATGGGCACGTACATGCAGAGGTCAGGGGACTACTCTGGGGAGTCATTTCTCCCCTTCCAGGTTGTTGAGTCAGGCTCTTCTTATTTCTGCTGCTGAACAACAGGGCTAGGTGATCCATGAACTTCTATCAATTTGCTTGTTTCTTCCTCCCATCTCACCATAAAAGTTAAAAGATTAGAGAAGTATGATATGGAACTTGGGTGTTTAGGCTTTGCTAGTGCCTTTCCATGCTGAAGCACCTAACTAGCTCACAAGGTTTGTTTTTTTGTTGTTGTTTTAGAAAATGAGTCTGGTCTGGTCTGGTTTGGTTTGTGTGTTGAGACATGGTCTTATGGTGTTGGCCATATTGACCTTTAACTTAAAGTCCTCCTGCCTTAGCCTTATGGGCTGGAATTACAGGTATGTACCACTATATACATCTTTACATCTGCTTTGTAAAGTCAGCAAAGACCCCTTAGTTTCTGAATCCCTTATTTAAAAAACGAAACCACCAACATTGCTTATGATATCAACAGTAAATCAATCTTTCAGGTATTTTTTAATAGTATAAAATCAGCTTTTTCTCCAAATGTCTTTGTATTTACATTTACAAATACTTCCTGAATCCAATTCTAATCGACAGAAAAGTGTGAAGCCTTCATAATACTAAAAATGTAACTACCTAGGTCACCCTGACTCACAAAGGTTTCATTGATTCAGCCTTCTTTTCAAGACTTTCTAGTTGAGTAGCATTATCTTACACTACAAAGGGTATAGGTGAGTGTGCAAAAGAATCTTCCTTGCCCCTTTTAGTGGTTTGCTTCTTTAGATCATCTTGTCATGTTCTGAAAATGCCTAACCATACACATTATACAGTTTTGTGTAACTATATCAGCTGTAAATTTTTTTCAATAAAAATACCATAAGGACAAAAACAGAAGCAAAACTAACAAAATCCCATAATGTTGAAAGGTTACCTTAAATATAAATTAAAATAATTTTAAAACAGACAGTTGTGAATATATGATACATTTGTGTGATTACATAAACTAACATAAATGAGAATTTGATAAGTTTATATTCTTAGGAATTCTCTTGTGATATTGTCTAAACTGGTCTTAAACTTCAGGCTCTCCTGTCTGAGGCTCCTGGGTAGTTGCACTTTCAAGTGTGTGAGATCCTGTCTCTTTTTTGTTGTTGTTATTTTTATGTTTGAGACAGTGCCTCACTATACAGCCCTGGCTGACTGGAACCTGCTGTATAACCACCCTACCCTCAAAGGCACAAAGACCCTCCTTCCTCCATCATGTCCACTATACCTCACATCTTGCCTTTGAATTTAGTTGTTTTCTACTAACAGTAGCTTGAGCATCTCACGTTTCTGCCTGAGGTTACCTCCTCTGTCTTCCTAGGGTAGAGATCGATTATACCATAGCTATGGAAGTACTGGACTGGGGTGATAGCATTTAATCAGTTTCATAAAACATTTCCATTCTTTGGAATTACCAGATATGTTCTTTGAGGAACACTGTTATATTATCTAGTAAAGTAAAATATAAAGATACCAACTATTTCTGCTGAATAGGAACAATACAATTTTTTTAAACAATGAGCTAATAATATTTACTTTTAAATATAAAAATATTCATTTGTCATTAATAGAAGACACCCATTTCTATGTCTTTGTATGATATATGTATGGTATACATGTTTTACTTATTTGATTTTGTTTGGTGCTGTGGTTGAATTTAAGGCCTCAAGCATACCAAGCATTCTTTCTACCACTGAGTTAATGCTCACACACACACACACACACACTAACCCAATTCCTTTGTGGAATATAAGTCTTTTAGTTCCAATCTGAAAATATGTCCTGGATAAATGCCAGCTATAGCTCTCTTTGCTTCTTATTTTGGTGCGTAGAAATATACCTCAAAAGTAGTAAAGGAAGAGAATGGGGAAAAAAACACTAGCACCAATTTAAAAATATTATCACTGGCTTAATGAGATGCCTCATCTGTTAACATACTTGCTGGCAAGCTTGATAACGTGAGTAAGTTCCACATGGTGTAACTTGATGGCTAGGACCCACACAGTGGAAGGAAAGAGCCAGCTTCCACAAGTTATCCTTGACCTCTTCATGTGTCCACCCACAATAAATAAATATAATAAAAACTTACAATATAATCACTAATGTTGTGTTTGATCATGCAATGGAATACTTACTTTGAATGTGTTTGCTTTAATACTCTTGATTTTGTTGTGTTTAGCATTAAGTAAGGTAAGCTTTGGAGGAAGAACTGGAAGCCTTAGTAGTTGGTTTTCAGCAAGTGTAAGTTCTTCTAACAGAGACAGTTTTGAAAAAGTACTATCTTCTATATCTTCTATCAAATTTCCCGTAAAATCAAGTCTTCTTAAGTTAGCTTGACAGAAGTAAATACAAATAGAATGTTAAAATCTCATTGTGTGAACTGGAGAAAAGCATTTCACAGATCACTCAAGGCCCTAAGTTTCTGTTCAGAGCCCAGGATAGTATTTGCAGTTAGTAACTCAGTCAAGTTCATCTTGCAGTGTTGGTAATCTAACCTACAGCCTGGTACTGGAATTCCAGCTGTACTTTCGTGGGCTGCTGGAGATTGAACCTGGGGCTTCGTTCTACCACTGAGCTCCAGTCATAAACCCATAAGTAATGTTTTGTTGAACATTGAGTGTTTCTGTGCCTAACAATGATGCCTTTTCTTACTGTGGTCTTAGAATGTATGATTCAGAAGGAATCTTAAAGTTCATAGTATTTCTACCCTTCCCTGAATTTGTAATGCACTAACATATCAAAGGAAATTTTTGCTGCATATAATAGGGAGAAACTGTGGTTAATTGGATTTAATCATGTAATTTCAAAAATTTTTGCCAGCATGTTTTATTATAACTGTGAGTATGTTGTATTAATTTGTCTCTGCCTTCTTAACAATAACAAAGACAAAAATGTTCCCTGATTTGTTAACATGGTGCAGACTGAGATATAGAGACATGCTCATTCTTTTGTCTTTCTCTCTCTCCCCTCAGCTGGGGGTGGCGTAGCTGAGATATTTAGGATATAGTTTCTTTTCATTCATAGTAGCTGTTTTCCAAAAAGTTGCTGCAATGCTGAACTAGTGAATACAGAACCATTGCTCCTGGGAAAGTTCCAGAGGAAGGTGCTTATGGGCTTCTGCTCACTCATTTTTGACAACCAATTAATATGAACCTTGCTTTATATGTATTTTTGTTTAAAGACAATTTAATTACTCTTTGGATTCATGAACATTGGTATAACTCACACTTATGTAACATTTATCTAAACTTGTATTTCCTGCATAGGCTCATCATTGCTGCCTGCATTTAGAAATACTAGGTGGCACTTCAGCACTATACTTGTTGCTATTTCAACTAACATTTTCAATATAAAGCAAAAAAATGTGAAAAACAAAATACTAGATGCTACATTTTATGACAACTGAAAGTAGAGCATTGCCTTGTTATACCTTAGCTAAAAATACATATTTTGAATAACTCAGTTTTGTTGTTCTGTGAATTTCTGCTCATAATCATAAATGCACTGGAAATTGAACCCATGGCTTCATATGTGTTAGGCAGGTGCTCTAGCACTGAACTACACATCCAGAAAAGTGAATTTGCTAATATGGGATCTACAAAATATAGAGAGGCCCAACTGTCCTTCAGTCTGCAACTTAGACTTATTAGTGATGGCATGAATCCAATTAGGCTTAATCTCATAAATGTAGAGTTGAAAGAGCTGGGTATGTGGCACAGTTGCAGAAAGCAGTTGCCTGTTTTTGCTGGGGAAGGGGGCAAATCTTGGACTCAATTACTGCACTCCCAATAATAAAATGTAGTAAAGCCATATGATTCTTGGCTGTGGTTTTCTTCAGGAACACTTGATGACCTAGGAATCTAGAAAACTGGCAAGCAATGAGTAGTCTGGGACTGGGGCTTGGTGTTGCAGAAAAGGGAATTAGTAGCATGCTGACCACAGCACCTTAGTTCAGTGAACGCTGGTTAGGAAGCCCAAAAGCTGATTGCTAATGGTCTGGTGAAGAGTTAAACACCACTGTTTTAGAATTGATTCCGTTGAATTATGTAGAAAGTGTGGTTGCTTTTCATGGTAATGAGTACAGTTTGGGATTAGTATTTTAAAAAGTTGTTCTGCAGATACTTTCAAAGATTTTTATTTATTTATGTGTACATGTGCTTGTCTGTGTGTGGGGAAGTGCAGGTGTGAGTGCAGGTGTCTATGGAGTCCAGACAATGGTATCAGATCCCCTGGAGCTGGAGTTGCAGGTAGTTATGAGACACCTGATAGGGTTCTGGGCATCAAACTGAAAGAGCAGCAAACTCTTAAACACTGAGCCATTTCTCCAGCATCATTTCCAGATAGATTAATAGGTAGCAAGTGAAAAACACATAGAAATTTGTGCTTTTATATTTTAAACTTACGCATATCTGCAAAATCTTTGGCGGTCAGCTTTTTAATTTTGTTGAATCGTGCATAAAGATAAGCTGATTCCTTTGGCAATGGTGGTACAGCATCAATGTCAACTTCTTCACAGTAGACAGAGCCACTTAAACAGACACACAGCAGGCATGTGGGCATTTCTAAATTAGGAGACAAAGTCATAGACATAAACTAATTTGAAAATATTTGTCATCTGATGGTAAAATTATTGTTATAATGAACACTGTGATTTGAAAAGGTACTTTACAGAATCATTGGTATATCAGGAAAGATAGTTGTGGCAACCAACAACCTGTATTGTTCTTATTGTATGTGTGTGTATGCATATTACAGTAGGTTCGTGGAGCTCAGAGGACAACCTGCAAGAGACAGTTTTCTCCTTCTACCATGTGGATTGAACTTAGGTTGTCGGGCTTGGCAGCAACAAATGCCTTTACCTACTGAGCCATCTGGCTGGCCCCTGTTGTTATTTTCTGTCCTTTGCCCATGGTTATGTAATTGCTGACCTTATGGAAGACTACAGTTCCTCATTTGAATGTGAATAAAAAAGGAATCTACAGTGCAGAATTTAAGGATTGATTTAACAAGTTTGATGTGTTGGAAACATTTTTCAAATAGATGACAGTAGTTAATAGCTTTAGAAATCCCAAGTAAACCAGGCTGTGGTGGTGCACACCTTTAATCCCAGCACTTGAGAGGCAGAGGCAGGTGGATCTCTGTGAGTTTGAGGCTAGCCTGATCAACAAAGTGAGTTCCAGGATTGCCAGGGCTGCCCAGAGAAACCCTGTCATAGAAAAAAAAAAAAAATCCCAAGTGAAAGGAACAGACCCTGAACTTGAAAATCAGTCGTTGCTGGAGTGTTATGATCCTACCTCCAAGTCTCACTTGGAGTGTGTTCACTTGGGCTCCTATTCAGATGCCTAGAGTACTTCCTTGGTTGGTCTTCCCCTCTCCACTTCTCTTATCCCCCTTACTCTCCCACCCCCATTCCTTGTATCTTTTATTGTTTGAAAAGTACAGGGCTTTTTCTCTAGGGTTGACAGTAATGTGTACATGGATCTAGCTGACCCTGGACTGTAAACATGACTTAAAATAAATCTTTTCTCTCTGGTATTTGTCCTAGTGATGAAAAAGCTAGGAGTCTTTTTAATTCTAGCCATTCAGATAATATATGTTGTGTAGTATCTTAATTGTTTCAATTTGCATATTCCTAGAAATTATGTGATTTCCACAAAGTGTCTATTATATGTTTTTTCCTTTTTCTGTTAGGTTTTTTTATTATTGAATTGTAAACATATATTCTTTTTAAAGAATTTATTTATTTATTTATTTATTTATTTATTACGTATATAACATTCTGCCTCCATGTATGCTTGCAGCCCAGAAGAGGGCACCAGATCTCATTACAGATGGTTGTGAGCCACCATGTGGTTGCTGGGAATTAAACTCAGGACCTCTGGAAGAGCAGCCAGTACTCTTAACCACTGAGCCATCTCTCCAGCCCCCATAAACATATATTCTAACTATAACTTATTTCTGAGATTTACAGTTTAAGTGTTTTGCCCAGTTGTAACTTGTCTGTTTTCTTGCCAGTATATTTGAAATACAAATGTTTAAAATTTTAGTCAACAATTTATGCCACTATAGTTTATGTATTTCTGTTGTATTTAAGAAATATTTGCGAACCACTCTAATAGTCAGCTTTCTTTGCTATGACAAAATACCTGAGATAATCAAATTTAAAGGTGGAACTTTTGGGCTTGGTTTAAGAGGTTTTAGACCATGATCAGTTGGCTTCATTGACATTGGGCCATAGCATACACAATAAATAAATGTAAATCTAAAACTTGCCATCATCAGCTTCCGGGCTCCAGCCTCAGCTTGGGTTCAGGTCCTGGAGGCGGGGAAGGGGTGTCAGTGTAAGGAAAACTTGTGACCACCAAGTGGATTGCACTCCAGTGGCTTGAGCTGTCTTTATTTATACTTTATTTATACCGAGTTTTTCTTACTAGGGTTACATGAACAGCTTTATTATTGGCTCCTATTTTTGATTTTTAAGAAATACATCATATTTTAAGGAATACACCATAATCATGAAAGGGACACCATTGTCCCCCTTTATACTTCCCCAAATATACCTTTCCAACCTTTTTATAGCCTTATTCTAGACAGAGAGCTCAGCATTTTAACTAAATACCAAGCCAGACACATCCTGCTCTTGCAACACTTATGTCAGCTGACAGCTGCATGTGGTTACAGAGTTAAAAAGTAATAGACATGGACACAATGCTTTAAGAACAACAGTATTCAAACCCAAACAATTCATTCATGTCTGCAAGTTATGTTTTTATATAGTTCCCTTTTTCTACAAGAAGGTCCCATATTACAATCTCTCTGTAAAAGGCAAACTTTGACAAAACACTCTCTTTCCCATCTCATTATACCATATTCCTTCTACCAAAGTAAGCTCCTGTGTATGGGATGGGTCTATCCGTCCCCACATTTTGCATTGTATTTTTTCCTCTTGGAGCATATCAGATCCTACCAATGATTCCATGCTTGGTTTCCAGGGAACTTACTCTCAACAGTTGGCGCTATGTGAATTCCTGAGGGGTTCCCCCCCCCTTCTGTGTATGCATGCCTTACTCTACTTTCCAAAATTGTGAAACATGCATAGTTAATGTTCCAAGTATTGTTTTCTTGTATTACCTGTCTCTATTGAGTCAGAAAAGTTCCCAGGATTAGGAGTTGTATTTAGTAATTCAAGATAAGAGATTTGAGAAACATTAACCCCCTTTTGAATGTTAGGGTGAACTAATCGAGACAGAACATGATTTTCAGGGAAAATTACTTATATTACATGTGTAACTGACAAAGTAAAACTAAAAACCATCCAAAGAATTAATATAGTGAGAGAGCAAAGAGCCTGCAAGCTCCACAAATTTTGCAAATTCCTATGTTGTCCTTGCCAAGTAAGAGTCTGTTTCCACAGGTGCCTTACCCAAAGGAAACCCATATGCTGGTCCAAGACTAGACTGCATGGCTCCCAACAATGAGCTGGGACCAAACCTTAAATACATGAGCTTTTAGGAAGATGTTTAAGATTGAAAACTTAGCAGTCATTACAGTGTTATCCTTTGTTTGTTCTAGAACTTATTAAAAGAAATCTGAACATTTTGACTTTTTAAATATTCATTTTGTTGTATATGTATGGATGTTTTACTTGTATGCATGTATGTGTACCACATGTGTGCTTAGTGTCTAAAAAGTCAGAGAGGACTTCAGACCTCTCTGGGCACTGAAATTACAGACATTTGCAAGCCACTATGTGGGCACTAGCAATTGAACCTGGGTCTTGTGGAAGAGCCACTTGTGCTCTTAACCACTGAGCCATCTCTCCAGACCCTTGAGTTAACTTAAATATGATATCAGGAATAGGCAAGATTCTTTATTCTGTTGGTGCATTCAGTATGACTTTTGGAAAAGTTTACATTTTCTTCATTGAATTACCTACACACTGTCAGCAACCACTTGGCCATATGATAAAAGCTTGTTTATATATGTTGATATGTTATTTTAATCTTGTCCTTGTATTTATTTATTTGGGTGGTGCATGCCATTATATGCTTATAGAGGTCAGAGAACAACTAGGAGGAGTTTCCTTCGCTAGTATCCTCAACTTGTTAAACATGATATGTTTGATCTGGCACTATTTAGTGTTTCCACAGCTATTTTTCATTTTTCCTTAAAATATCTGTAAGTATTTTAGAATCTACTTTCCTAGCATTTTCAAAAGTTTGGTAATTTTGGTGGGGTTGTCTATATTTTCTGAATTTAGAGATTAATGATGTCTTCACGATATTGAGTCATCCTGTGAAAGACAAGCATGTCTTTCCAATTATTCAAGTCTATTTTTGCTAAAATATTTGCCATATTTTAGGATGTGTTCTGGTTTCATTTTAATTTTACTGTAGCAAGATAGGAATTGGTATTGGTGGGTTTTTTCATGGTTTCATGTGAAACCAGGTTATGTTACTTAACAAGAATAAATCAAACATAAGAACTATGAAGTATGGCTTGTAGTTTATTATTTTACAGTAATTTTCTTGTTATTTCAATTGAAACAGACATTGTAGTTATGTAGTCATGTTCTTTCTCTTTTGTATTTTTCTTGCTTGCTTGCTGCTTTTTAAAATACAATTCTTTGAATTTAGGGACTCATATAAACACTCTACCAGCACATCCCTAGCTTCTGTGAGTCTATTGAAAATAATAATTAATTGTATTATATTGGTTATAAGTCTCTTGGTTGTATTTGAAAAATAATCTTTAGTTCTTTTCTTGAATTGATATGTTTTTGAGGCAAGGCTTGAAATAAAGTCTTTGCTAGCCTGAAACTTGCTGTGTAATCAGGATGACTTAGAACTCATTGAGATCTGTCTGCCTTTGCCTCCCAAGTCCTGGGATTAATAAAGGTGTGTGTTATCATGAAAGGCTTTTGAATTGATTTTTTGTGGGGGCAGAAACATGTTATCTAAAGGATAAGTTTAGACAAAGTACTGGATGTTCTTGAATGTTCTAGTCCACAGTTTTCACTCATAGTATAAAATGGTAGATGATGAGCACTTTCCATATAACTATAATGACTTTAGCATTGAAGATGAAAATTTCAGTTTATATATCTTGAGACAACTTTTGATTACCTCATGGAATAAAATTTCTTTGTAAGTATTTTTAAGAGACACTTTTCTAAAATACTAAATGATTGATTGTTCATACTTACCATCATTTTCTTTCTTGGTGGATAATGATGGTACAGCCTCATCTTTTTGTAACTGAAGACTTTTCTCATCAGGAATTATCACAGTCTCCTTTTCCTATTATACAGTTAGAAGTTTGTTATCAGGTATAATAAGACAAGAGTCTGACTGTAAACTAGAAGGATCACAAATATTTTTCATAGTCATAGTTAGAGGTATTTCATCAAGATTTTGTTTTATGTATATATTGTGTATATATAAGTATGTGTATATATGGGTTTTTTTTTATGTGTGTGTGTGTGTGATACATATTTAACAAAGAACAACTTGTAGAAGTCAGTTCTGTCCACCATGTGAGCCAGGGGTTCTCTGGCTGAAAGAGACTTTACTATGTGCCAAACTATCTCAGCACTATGTTGAGATTTTATACATAATTTCATTTCATTATTCATTAAATTATGATGTAAATACTTGAGGTAGGATATGCATTCCTGAGTAAAAGAATCAGCCTTTTAAAAAATTGTTTCCATTGGCTGAACTCAGTATTTGATAAATATTTAATATATTGAATTTCTAAATGTTAGCTTAGGAATGAAAGTTGTTCTAATGTGGAACTATTCCTTATAGTTCTTTATGTGAACTAATTTCCTCTTGTCAATGTCTGTCCTTCTGAGCAGTACGCTGTGGATTGTAAAGTACCGAGTAATGTCTTTCATGACCTGGATGCCTTCCTGCCTTGGCCTTAGGATGGGTCCTGTTATTCTAGCCTCTTCACCTGATCAAGCCACTGGCTTAGGCTTGTTAACACTGTAACTGCAGGCTGTCATTTCACCCCTGTCCTCTTTTCAGAGAATGTGTTTTCTGCCAGTAGACTATAATTTATTGTATGGGGAACCGTTTACTCTACCTCCCCCACCCCTTGCTCTGTGTTAACTCAGTAGACTCCTGACCTTGCCCTTAGCCCCCATTTTCCCATCTGTGTGCTGTCTGAACATCACTCTTCCCATTGAGATCTCCACCTCACACAAATATTGGTCCACACATTATATTGATGGAAAACTGCTTAAAGCTCCATGTAGTTAAGCAGAAAGCATTAAGGTTCAAGGAATTTTGAAAGTATTCTACAGTTGGTTGATAGACTCAGATCATTCCAGTAAGAAAATAGACTATAAACTTTTTTGTTTGATTTTTAATTTGAAGCTGTTGCTAGAGATACCTGTCTATTTTGTCTTAATCATAGGTAGAAATAATACCAGCATCTTAACTCATTCCTTTAGAAAAAAGAAACTGTGGCCTTAACATTTGCTTATTCTGAGTTAAAAGGGGAAAAAGCGTTTGGACTGGTTAGTCTTAAAATCTTCGCTATCTGATTTGCAATAAAAAGAACTTTTAAAGTAATGAATATTATTATGTATCTGACTCTAATTTTCCAGTGTATGTGTGCATCACACACAGTGGGCAGCATATAGTTTTATGCTATATTAACTTTCTCTTCCCCCAGTACTTCTTTATGCCCCCCCCCCCCAAAAAAAAAAGTAACAGCTTTGCTCTGAAGGTTTGATGTGAGTGATTATGGTATAAAAGCCAGAACTCAGGAACATGTCATTACAGATCTTTGATATAAATTGGTAGAGTGATTAAATGTGATGAAAAATGAATTCCCGGCCGACCTGACCTCTGCTGAGGAGCCCTCATCCAGTGGCTGATGGAAGCAGAACCAGACACCCACAGCTATACACTGAACTGAACTCTGGAACCCAGTTGCAGAGAGGGAGGAATGAAGATCAAAGGGGTCGGGACCAGGCTGGTGAATCCCACAGAAACAGCTGGCCTGAACAAGGGGGAGCTCATGGACCACAGACTACTGTCTGGGAGGCCAGCACAGGACTGATCCAGACCCCTGAACATGGATGTCAATGAGTAGACCTCGGCACTCTATGGGGCCTCTGGTAGTGGATTAGTATTTTTCCCTGGTGTAAGAAGGGACTTTGAGAGCCCATCCCACGTGAAGGGATGCTCTCTCGGCTTGAACACATGAGGGAGGGCCTAGGCCTGGCCCAGGATGATGTTGTAGAATTGGGGGAGCCCCCATGGAGGGCTCTACCCTGCCTGGGGAGCAGGGGGGAGGGGACTAGTGAGGAGTTGTGGGGGGAGAAGAGGGAGAGGGAGAAGGGATTGACATGTGAAGCAAGCTTGTTCCTAATTTGAACTAATAAAATTTTTTTTAAAAAATGAATCCCCATAATAAGTAGTTTTTCATTTGTTGGTACTCTGTGTAATTGGCATGCATAACCAGTAAGTATTCTTGTATTTTCTTCCTTGGACTGTATTTTTCTGAGTTCTATAACCATAAGCTGATAATTTATCTTCTCTTAATTTATCTTTGAGGCACTATAACATACAACTATAGGATATTACGTAGCATTTTTTAACATAAATTACAGCTATCAGAGATTATCTTGAAGTCTAATGTCTTTAAGTTTAATTTCTCTAGGTACTTTTTGTTTACCATTTGGTACTACTTATTAGTTCAGGAATCATGCATATTTGAAAAATATAATTACATTAAATCTTAAAATGACTTTCCCCTCCTTACCTTATCAAACATTGAAATTAAGAGAAAAACATGCATTTAAATGGGTATCGTTTTAGTATATAAATTTAAAGTAGAAATAAAATACCTTCATATTTTTTCCATGCAGGTATTTATCTTCATAGTCCTGGCTAAATTTGGCTTCTTCAAAATTATCTATTCCATACTCATAGTTAATGTGTGAGTCCATCAGAGTTTGTGGTGCTGGCTGTGTCAGAGGCAGGAACAGTAGCAGGAGAAGTGTAGAACGCACAGTCTTCATTTCAGCAAACGCAAGGTGACTGGAAGTTTGTAAACTAGTGACCTGATGACTGTGGAACAAACTCTTTCTCCCCTGGAAATAGGAATGCAGACTATCGAAGCAATATTTAAAGCTTGGAGGATATTTTGGCACACTGTATGCAGTAAGGGCCAGAGAACAACTATTTAACCCTTAGTGGTCCTCAATTAGATACTAACAGTTTTTTATGTACCAGTGAAGATTCTGAAAAATTCAGAAAGTGGTTTTATTTCTTAACCTATGAAAAATTTAAGAACTGTTGCTAAGTTTACTAACAATTGGATGCCTCCAATAGGAGTACATGTGTGCAATCAAAGTCTTCTTGGGATACCTGCAGTATAAATGGTTAATACAAAGATCCATGATCCTGTGTCATGTGGACTTAAGAATATCATATTTCAATGTTGCAGCTTTAAAGGAACTCTTGATTCATATGGATGTAAAAAAAAAAAAGCAGTTCTTAGAAAAGGATTAAAACAAACCTTAAGTTTAACTTCATAAAAAGTAGGCAATAGCACTTTTAAGTGATGTATAATATAGGAAAAAACATATAATTTCTCTAGTTTTATAGATTTAACAGGTTATCACTAGTTTTAGTAAATAATCTTGCCTTTTTTTTATAATCTTGCCTTTTTAAGCTTAAACTATGAAAAGTACAACAATACCACTGCAGACTAGGGTAATTTAAAACTTTAAGGGAGGAACTTTGGAGAATGTACTGGAAAGATTTTTTTTGAGGCTCACCAGTGAATTTTAACTGCTGAGTACACGTTTCAGACAATTTAAAAACTACAGTCAGAATCACTTAGAGATGCTGATGCTGCGGTAGAGATGCCAGTTTTGTCAAATATCCAGTGGTTAAATTTCAAAATAAAATGGGTTTGTAACTTTTTCTGCTTCCAGTTCTTATCTATATCCATGTTAAAGTTATAAAATGATATATGAAAGTATCGTTGAAAATTAATTGTTCAGAGAAAATGAAACTTACACTACAGATGACTTTACATTTGTTAAGAGTTTCAGAATCACTCTTTAACAGGCAGTATTTAGATTACTATGTGAAAAACAATCCTACCGTAGTCACTGGTTGAAGTCCTGTGTGGTTTTCCTCAATAGGTGCTCATGCCCTGTGCATTAGTCCCACGTGGGAGGGTGAAGGAGCAAAGCTGGGGAATGGTTCCAAACTGCTGAATAAAGTTTCAGGGCCCAGCAACTTAAGTTCCATGTGGTGGAATTCAACAGCAGATTCCATGTGGTGGGTGTCTTTGCCAGCATTCCTTCTCCGGGGTGAAATGCAGGGTGTTACAAAGGACATTGTTCTGAAGATGTTGGAACCGCGGCACCAGAGTAGCTGCAACACACTGGAGTCTGGATCTCTTTTACCTTGTATATTAAGCACTAATCTTTTAATGAATATTAGTTTATAAAAAGGACATATTCTTTAAATCATGTTCTTATTTTTGTGCTTTTATTTTATTTTTGTGCTTTTCTGGTATATAAAACACTACTTTTTCTTTTTGAATGAAATACCAAACCAAACATAGTCTTCATTGTTAATTTAATGATAATTAAGAATTTTGTTCCCACACTATAACTAGTACATTAGAAATTTAATGTAAAGTTTGTTTTAACCCATATTAGTTTGAAGTTTTAGGCTTTAGTTTTTAATTCTTTTATTTTAGTTCATAAGAGTGGGTAAATAGCCAGGCATAGTGGCATACACCTTTACTACCAACAGCATTTGAGAGGCAGGCAGCTGGGTATTTGTGAGTCTACAAAGTTAGTAGTACCCTGTGTTCTGTACTGAGTTCCACAGTCCAGGACATCCAGAGTTACATAGTGAGACCCTTCTTGAAAACAAACAAACAAAAGAAGAGTGTGAAACAGTTTTTAAAAAGAAGTTTGATTTTATAATTTTGTAATAGCAAAAATATTTACTTTATATTAAGTTTGATTCTGAAAAACTAAACTAGGGGCTGAGTGTTGTAACACAATTAACTGCACTGCTCTCCTCCAACTGCAATCCTAGACCTGCCTCTCCTCAACGTGGCTGGAGACTAAATCTCCTTTTATACCTCTCAAGTCCTAGGATTAAAAGCGTGTGATTCCCAAGTGCTGAGATCACCTTTGTGTGAGCTGTTTCTCTTTAGGACTGGATAGTTCATGTATTTCAGTATGGCCTTGAATTAACAGAGATCCATCTGCTTGTCTCTTGAGTCCTGAGATTAAAGGTGTGTGCTACCACCGCCTGGCTCTTTGGCTAGCTACAATGGATGCTGGGATTAAAGGTGTGTGTCTCTATTGCCTGGCTCTGTGGCCTATAGCTAGCTTTGCTGTCTGTACCCTCAGGCAAGCTTTAATAAACCATAAATAATCTATCACTAGAGAGTGTAGTGGTGCACACCTTTAATTCCAGCACTTGGAAAGGCAGAGGCAGGAGGATCTCTGTGAGTCTGTTCTACACTGCAAGTTCCAGGCCAGCCAGAGCTACATAATGAGACTGTGTCTTAAAAAAATAAAAATATAAAGCAGTCGTGTAGATACCATGTAACATTCTTTAAAGACTCACCGTTAAAAATACTTACTTTTGCTGGGCACATACCTGTAATCTCAACGCTTGAGAATCAGAGACACAAGGAAGCAGGGGTAGTTCAGGGCTATCCTGGATTGCATAGCAAGTAATATTGTCTAAAATATTACTTTTATTTTTTATTATTCTTTGGTGCTTTTAGTAGTCAGAGTCGCAATTTTTTTTTCCAAAAGCAAAATGTGGGTAAATATTTAAAATAGAGCATGAGGGCTGGAGACATGCCTCAATAGTTTAGAGCACTTACTGTTCTTGCAGAAGAGCTGGGTTAAATTCTCTAAAAGGAATAAGAATTCACTGGGAAAAAAAATCCAACCAATGGTTATGTCTTACTCAGGGCAGAGCGCCTCATAAAAACCAGGCATGGAGATGCTGGAACAGAGTCTAGGGTGTATCTGTGGTTGAACTTACTCCTCAGTTAACTAGTTCTGCATAACCTAAACCCCCTCCCCTAAGTTATATGAATGGTCTTTCTGGCCAGATTAACCTACCCCTAAAACTGTTGTATGTGGTCAGTCCCATCCAAAACAAAGACAGAACTTTCAAGAATGACAATCACTTCTAGGGAGGTAAAGCCAAGTTGAACCTCTCTATAGGGAAAGCCAAATCCTTCCATACATTTCCCTATAGAACTGTTTGAAACTGAGGTTGTTTCCATTTCGGAAAGAAATCTTACATTCTGGTAGAAAATTCACTATTAAACATGAAAGTTGCCAAATGCTTTACATTAGACATTCTGTCCACTAAGAATTTACTACTCTAGAACATTCATTTAGGTAACTGCTGTATTACCCTTGGTGCCTTATAGGGGTTATATTTCTTCAAGGGTGCTTCATTAGTCTGTGCTTCTTCCTCCTAATTGTTTCTCAGAAGTAAGCAATTAAAAATGTGTTGAGTGGAGCTGAATTTTCAGGTTATCATGTAGTTCCGTTCGTAGAGTACTTACCTAAAAATAATCAAGTTCCATTGCCAGCCGTGCATAAAACAGGTATAGTGGCACCAATCTGTAACGCTAGCACTTGTGAGATAGACACAAAAGGATTGGGAGTTCAGGGTCATCCACAGCTAAATGGTGAGTTCTAAGCAAGCTGAACTATTTGAGACCCTGCTTTTAAAAACAGATGCCAGGTATACTGTGTGTGTGTGTCCGTGTGTGTGTGTGTCCGTGTCCGTGTCCGTGTCCGTGTGTCCGTGTCCGTGTGTGTGTGTGTGTGTGTGTGTGTGTGTGTGTGTGTGTGTGTGTGTGTGTGTGTGGGGGGGTGTTTTGGCCAGGTATACTGTGTGCATGCACGTGTGTGTTTGTGTGTTGTTGTTTTGGCTAAGGCAGGCAGATCTCTGTAAATTTCAGGTCAGCCTGATCTACTTAGTGTGTTCTAGGCCAGCTAGGACTACATAGTGAGAACTTATCTAAAAAACAAACAAAAACCTGGGGGGGAGAAAAAGATAAAAAATTGAGTCTAAGAAGCAAGGGTTTTCTGGGAAGAGAGAAGGTGGAGGGGAGAGAGAGAGAGAGAGAGAGAGAGAGAGAGAGAGCAACAAACTATAAACTATCCATTGGGTTGATATTTTTTCCATCATCAACATCATCTGACTGCATAGGTAAACTGATTTAGAGTCAGAATACTTGTCTGAATTCTAAGTTTGATTCTCTTAGTATTTATTGCCTCACTTGATCTCGGGGAAGTTCTTTAGTTTCTTTGGTGCTCAGTTTTCCTCCCTCCCTCCCTCCCTTCCTTTTTGTAATGGGTATTTTAACTACATGTGTGTCTGTGTATTACCCACATGCTTGATACCTAAGGAGGCTGGAACTAGAGTGGCGGTCATGAGTCTCCATGTGGGTGCTTGGAGTTGAACATGAATCACCTAGAAGAGTAGCAAGTGCTTTAACCACCCACCCACCTCTCCAGCCCCAAGGAGGTTCAATTCCTTGGCCAGAGCCTGTCTTTAATCCCAGCACTTGGAAGGCAAAACCAGACAGGCTTTTTTGTTTTGTTTTGTTTTGTTTTATTTCTAGGCTACCCAAGGCTACACAACAAGAGCTTGTTTCTAGAATAAAAAAACAAAAATAAAAGACTTAAGCTGGGATAAAGACTTAATCCCAGCACTCGGGAGGCAGAAGCAGGCGAATCTCTCTGAGTTCGAGGCCAACCTGGTCTCCAGGATAGGCTCCAAAGCTACACAGAGAAACCTTGTCTCGAAAAAACAAAAATAAAATAAAATAAAAGCCTTAAGAAAACGAAAAGCTAACCATCACCTAATTACGCACTATGGCTATTAGATGGGTGAGCAAACTTTTGGCATCTGGAGAGATGGCTCAGCAATTAAGAGCACTCGCTGCTCTTCCAGAGGAGATCACAGTCACCTGTAACTCCAGTTCCTGGGGTTCCAATTCCCTCTTCTGACTGCCTCAGGCACCTCACCTGCACATATCTAGCAGATACTTGGAAATTTTCTCACAAATGTAAACAAAAGTAATTATTTTTAAAAACCATGAGAACTACTGAGTTACTAGATACTTAATTAAAATCCAACATTGTGAGACCTTATAGCAAGCATATTGTCTTAAATCTCATGTATTTACATGAACATAGATCTTTTGTTCACATGAAAGAGATGAGAGTGTAAGTACCTTACAGACTTCCCCTTACAAAAAGGGGAAGGAGGCTATGATGCCGTGTGAGGACAAATAAATGCTTTTTTAAAATGGTATTTTGTCTTTGAATATAATTTTTTTCTTTTAGTGTCTAAATGTCAGTATAATGTATTCACAACCTGAACACTTACAGTGATGAAAGATGTGTGCATGGCATCCTGCTACTTTACTTATACCAGTGTCTACTGTACTAAATGCAGTTACTTAAACTGGGCATGGGATTCTTTATAGGAAATTGGAACATATAAGAAACTTGGGGCTTTAGATGTTATGATCTAATTTTGTTTCCAGCTGCTCTTTTACTTTAGTTCCAAGATTTAGAGAGGAAAATGTGTTTTGAATCAGGAAAACGGGATTTTCGTTCCAGTCATCATCCTTGGGGACAGAAGAATTCTTTATAACACAAACAGTCTATGGAAGAGACTAGATTTTTTTTTTTTCGGTATGTTTAGTTTCTTTTCTGCTTTCTTCCCTCCTGGAGCTAGTTAAATGTGTTATGTAATATGCATGCATCTGTATTTTAACTTAGTAATCCCTAAGTTGAATAAGTTAAAAATCTGTGCTTCAGGTGATTCTTACACACAGGCTAGATGTTTTCAAACAGTACTGTTGTTAGCTGTTTGTTTTTTTTTTTTTTTTCCTGAAGGATCCTTTATTTTTATTTCCTTTCTAAAATTTAACTGTATTTATTTTTGTTGACTAATCTTTGATTTTTGATATGATGTGTGTTAGATTTTTGTTTAAATTAAAGATGAAGAAGAGGAGGAAGATGAGACATAAGACTAAGAGACATCTTAGACATATTAACCAGATTATTATAGGCCCGGCAGAGTAGGGAGACTAAAGAAGAAGAGAAACAGGGTAAATGGCTAACCGCCATGGCTGATTGCCAGAGAGAGAGAGAGAGAGAGAGAGAGAGAGAGAGAGAGAGAGAGAGAGGAGAAACAGAAACAGGCGACAAGAGAAGTGTAGAGAATGTAAAGAGAGCGTAAATGGGCAGCGATCTGTCTTTTAAAGGGGTCCTTTGCACCTGCATGCGGACTTAGTTCCCCTGGAACCCTGGGCTGACCAGGGTACTGCCTGAACCTTTCAATGTGCATGTTCTGTTAGTCCTAACAAGCAGTTTAGCCCTTTTCCTAATACAACCAAATACTATCCAGTGTGAGGAGTAGAGGCTCATGGTTTTCCTTCCTGTTATAATTACCAAGTCAATTGATTCTCTGTGTCTGATATAGGTAACTGCCGTGCTGTAGGAGGTAAAGAGAATACTTCATTCTTCAGTTTCTTTGAGGAAAAGCATAGAGTTTTTTATTTGCTTTATGTTTACTGAGAAATCCTTGGTTTGGTTTGTGTTCACTGTGGCATTTCTAAATAATACTAAAAAGATTGTAGACCTACATCCTCTGGGTTTTGAGCAGGAGGGATTTTGTGGTAGTTTATTTATCTTTGGAGAGATTTTTTTTATTAAGCGTAATTTGTTAACTTAAAAAGAAATGAAGAAACAATCTCTAGATGTGACAAAATTGAGAGTTTTTACTTTTTGTGCAAGAATTCAAATAATTACTACTTCTTTACATTAATCTATGATGGTTCTCCTTCTGGGAGTATTCCCACATTGCAGTATCACCTCTTCCTGAAGTTTCAGCTGGTCCAGGCCAGAAATTAGTTATGGTGTCCATTGTCACCTGGTTTATCATTTCTGCCTTGTTACCATTTTGTTTGTTTATACCTTGTGTTAGAATAAGTTGTGGGATTTTTCTTTTAAATGCCTCCTTTGTTGTGCTAATTCCCATTCAATGCAATTCCCCCTCTGTAAGTATACAAACTCAACCATTTTAATATTTTCAGGTTCTATGTAATCAGCATCAGAATAATTTTAGAAAATTTTATTACTTGTAAAGAAAACCCTGTCAGAGCTAGAGAGGTGATTCAGAGGTTAAGAGCACTGATTGCTCTTCCAGAGGTTCTGAGTTCAATTCCCCAGTGCCCACATGGTGGCTCACAACCATCTACATGTATACATAATAAATGAAACTTAAGCCAGGCGTTGGTGGCACATGCCTTTAATCCCAGAACTGGGGAGGCAGAGGCAGGCGGATCTCTGTGAGTTCAAGGCCAGCCTGGTCTACAGAGCGAGTTCCAGGACAATCTCCAAAGCAATACAGAGAAACCCTGGCTTGAAAAACAAAAACAAACAAACAAACAAAAAACCTTAAAGAAAAGGAAACCCTGTCATCAGTTCTTTTTTGAGACAGAGTCTAGCCCATGCAAGTCTCAAACCTGCTGTATATAGGAGCATCTCTTTGAACTCCTCATCTTCCTGCGTCCACCCTCCACACTCAAGTGCTGGGAGTGCATAGCTTTGTACACCATACCCAGCTACTGGGTTCCTCTTTTGGACTCATGGATAATGTTGCTATGATGGTCCTGAGCACACTTTGCTGTGAACCTGTGTTCGGGTCTCTTGGGCAGATGCCTGGAAGTAGAAATGTTGATGAAACCTAACTGGAGCTTTCCAAATAACTGCATTGTTGTCTGTCAGCTGTATGTGAGGGTACTGATCTTTCTCCTCATCAGTATTTGTTATTTGCCTGTCTTTTGATTGCTGCCACTGTAATGAGAAAAAGGTAATGTTTTAAGTGTGGTTTTGATTTGTATTTCCTTAGTGGCTCTTTTTAAATTTTAAAATGATGGAAGTTAGAAAAAGTGTCTGATCTTGCTTATCTCTTAACACTCACAGTTTATTTTCATTCATAATAAATAATTGCATTTATAATCCCATTTTGAAACATTTCAGTAGAACCAACTGGACCTTAGGCCTGTGTCACGGGGATGCCTACCCAATACCACTAGTATTTGACTCTTGGGTTTCACTCTTCTTGTGTCACGGTTGCTTTTTGTACTCTTTTCCCTGATCTCTCACTACTGTGCGTTCTACAGCAAGTAACTTGATGTGGGTGGTTAAATGAATGGATGGAGTTTTGTTTGTGTTCACTATGCATTGTCAGCTTTGCACTGTGGACAGGTGGAGTATTCTCTTCTGTTAATGCTAACAACCTACTCAAAGATTAAAAAAACAATAGAGGCTTCTCAGCACTTAGAAGTTTGAATACTTCCAAATTACAGTGTACGAATCTGTTAATTACCCATTGTCTGAATTTTTATCATTTGTTTTTGGATTATTTGTGTTGGCATTCATTTGTTACTTTTTATCAGGAGTTCTGTGAATCATTAATGTATGGTAAATAAGGGAGCTAATCACAATACTTAGAATATTCATCATAAAACATACTTAAAATACTTCTAAGTGGACTAGAGAATACAACTGACTTTTAAGATATTAGATGTCATGTTGGAGCCTGTGTGTCCCATCAAATTTCAAAGGAACTATAGTCAACTTTAGCAGCATGTAAATAAATACTGGCTAGTATAAATATATGCTTATAGTGTATTTGATGCCATCAGAGAAGGTTAACAATGTGAAAAAATTCTATTTTGTCAGCATTAATATAACCTGTGAATAAAGCAATTTTAGCAAGTCTTTATGTAACTACTTGAGGCCTTTCTCCAGTTTACTTTAAAATATTAATCCAGTTGGAAATGGAACATGATATAGAGTATTTTGAATAGTTGCTGAAATCTCCTAAAACATAGACTGTACTGAGAGAATTTTTTAAAAATTATCCAGATCAGCAGATACAGAATTGATAATTCAGTTGCTCTTGTACTCTGAAAAAAGAACACTCAATCTCCTGAATTGTATGCCTTAGATCTTAGGATGGTGACTTTGAAAATCAAAAATATCATTTTGAGCACTGAACTTGGTACTCATATTTTAGTGGGATTAGAAATACAAGTGTGCTCCAAAAAAAGGAAAGAAAGAAAAAGAAAGAAATAATAAACCAGCCAGAGGTGGTACACCCCTTTAATCCTAGCATTCAGGAGGTAGAAGCAGACAGATCTTTGTGAGTTCTAGAACAGCCAGGGCTACACAGAGAAACCCTGTTTCAAAAAAAAAATCAAAGGGGGCGGGGGAGAATTACAAATGTGGAAACAACTCTGTAGAAAAAGTCAATAAAAGTGATCTCTTTTAATAGGTTAATATCTTTCCTCTTACTCAGGTATCCTTTTGGGTCTAGAGGGTAGCTTCTGTCTTCACTATTAATGTTACTTATTTTTTCATCCCTAGAAAAGAAATCCCATCATTGAAAGTGGCATACATAGAGGGATGATGATGATGATTGTTGTTGTTGTTGTTGTTGTTATTATTATTGTTATTATTATTATTGTTATTGGGGGCATGCACACATGTGGTCACAGGAAATTTTGACAACTTGCAGGAGTTGGATGTCTCCTACTGAAGTCATCAGGCTTGGCAGCAAATGCTTTATCTGCTGAGCCACTTTGCTGGTTCTTACTTGCTTTTTACATGATAATATTTCTAAGTTTAAAGAATGAGTTTAAAGAACAAAGCCATTTGAGCTTTTTATTCCCACTTGCCATTCTAATATTTCATAAGATTTGCATCATTTTTAAGTAAGCTCTAAGCCTATGTGATAAAGCCATTGTCACCAACATCTTAAATGCAATTCTGATCTTACACTAATACATATTTCTAGATACATTATTTTGAGCAGTATATGTTTAGATTTGTAATTAGCATGACTTAATGAAGTCATAAACATATCTCTATGTAGTTTCTTGACATTCTTGCACTTAATAATAATGAGAATTAAAGTACTCTTCTGTTACTTCTTGACCCTCAAGAGTATCATCCTGACCATCATGGTTTTCCTCCTCCTCCTCCTCATCATCATCATCTTGATATCTCCTGAAAACTTGGGTCTTCAGTTGTATTGTTTCCCCATTAGTGCTCCTTTGTTCGCCATAATAAATACTGTGTATATGAGGGAAGCAGAAGAAGATGTATGAACTTATTGGTTCTTTCAGCTTATTTTGGTCCACACGGAGGTATGTTAAATGGCGATGGTGTAGTAGGTCAGTAGAAGGACACATCATTGTCACATTGATGTCTGAAAAATACAAATTAAAAATTCATCCTGCATATGATATCATAATTCCATGTTGGTTTTGTTACATAAGATATAATTTTATCATAATACTTGCAAGTAGAGTCAGGCTTAATAATTTTTATATTAATTAAAAATGAAGTGAAACTCTTAAGTTTCTTATCACCAAAATAAATATTAATTAATTGGTTTTATTTACTATATAAGCAATATATAATTGCTTCTTAGTAGAAGCAATCTTAGAAAGAAGCAAAGCAAAAAAAAAAAAATACACAACCCTACTATTCAGGGTCATATTCTTCAGATGCTCTCTAATACTGCTTGCTAATATTCAAGGTAGTAAAGTTGAGTAGAATAAAAAACTATAAAATTAATGGCATTCTCTTTCCCCAGGCCACTATCTGCCATCTCCTTAGCTGACTTCAAAGCAACCCTTTCAGCACTATGTAAAGCATAGATGATTAATAACTCTTTTCTTTGTTTTGTTTTGTGTTTTCCAGACAGGGTTTCACTGTGTAGCTCTGGCTATCCTGGAACTCTCCTTGTAGACTGGGCCGGCCTTGAACTTATAGCAATCTGCCTGCCTCTGCCTTCCAAGTGCTGGGATTAAAGGTATGCATTACCACTGTCTAGCTAATAACTCATTCTTTATAAATAGAATCAAAATATGATTCCTCAGGCATGTTGTGCGTGTACCTTTAATCTCAGCATGCGGGAGGCAAGGGCAGGTGAATAATCTGAGTTTGAGGACAAACTTAGTCTACATAGGAAGTTCCAGGGCGGCCAGAGACACATAGAGAAACCCTGTCTCAACATTACAAGACCTCCCCCAACAAAAAACAAGTCAAAAAAGAGTCTTTTGTTCTTTAAAAAGTGAAAAATTGCCGGGCGTTGGTGGCCCACACCTTTAAATCGCAGCACTCTGGAGGCAGAGGCAGGCAGATCTCTGTGAGTTCAAGGCCAGCCTGGTCTACAGAGCTAGTGCCAGGATAGGCTCCAAAGCTACACAGAGAAACTCTGTCTCAAAAAAAAAAAAAAAAAAAAGAGTGAAAAATTTTGCATACTTTCTATTTCATTATTTTGTAGATATAGATGTTCCAAATTCCTTGGAATGTAGAATGCTTGCTTCAATTTATTGTGTCCAACGTTTAGTTCTATAAGGTTGGAAAGATTAAATATATCATATGGAATGTCTCTCAGTTTGTTGTGTGACATTCTTAGAGCATGAAGTTTTGGAAGTTTGTCAAAATAATTGTCTGGTATAGATGAAATTGAATTATTTTCTAAAGATAGATACATAAGTGAAGAAGGCAATCCAGGGGGCATTGATTCTAATTGATTATTACATAGATTGAGCTGCATTAATTTTTCCATTTTGGAAAGGTTCTTTTCTTTTAACATTGAATCAGAAAGATGATTATAGCAGAGATCAAGCATAGTCAGGTTGGCCAGCCCATCCATGGCATTTGTTTGAAGTGTGGAGATTTCGTTATAGCCAAGAAGGAGTCTTTCCAGAGATTTAGGAAGAGGAAATGGAAATTCTTCTAAGTTGTTGTGCTCTAGATGAAGTTGTTGTAGATTTGAAAGTTTAGCAAACACACCATGGTCAATCTTTTGAGATTTAATTTTGTTGTGACTGAGGTTTATTTCTTTAAGATGAGTTGCATTGATGAATGAATTTGCAGTGACAGCCTCAATATCATTGAACTGAAGGTAGAGCTGCTGAATGTGCGTTGGAATATGTGGGATAGTCTTGAGTTTACGGCTGTCACAGTACATTGATGTTGGAAAGTTAGTTGGACAGAAGCATTCCTTAGCACAGCCTAACATATTCTGATAAAAGGGCACTCCATATTCAATATTTTGATGAAATTGGAATTCTGGCTCATAATCCTCATTTGGCTCTTCTTGGTCATATTCTTCATCCCATTGGTAAGCTTCATATTGGCAATATATTCTAACTCCAAAACAGAAGAAAAGGACATATGTTGGACTTAAAAAGCCCATGTTCTTTTTTTTTTTTTGTCCTATTGCAAAGGGAAAAGTGGTTAATACTCAGAATAATTCTCATATAAATTGACACATATAAGATTTATTATACTGGTGCCTATATATAACAGAATATTTAGGAAGTATGAGCAAAGCTCAAATTAAAATTTAATGTTTAAGTACCTCGGAAGTAAATTTTAGAATCACATGTTGCATTGAACAGGAGTTAGAAATGTGCTGTTCTGGACTTTTTACAATTAGTCACTGTCTTTTATTTGTTTGCTTTTGCTTTTTATAGGTAAGATTACTTTTGTAGCCCTTACTGGCTAGAATTTACTATGAAAAGTAAACCGGCCCTGAATTACAGGCAGTCCCTTTGCCTCTGCCTCCCACGTGTTGAGATTACATGTCTAAAGCATGACACTCTATACAATCATTATCTTCTAAAAGAATCTCAGTTGTCTTGTTTTCTAGACTGTAGATTTTTAATGGCAGTGTGACATCACCCAACCACATTCCTGTCACTGTAAATGCTGGGCAGTCTTGCCCACTGTTCTGCCTATTAGTGATGGTTGCTACCTCTGTGAACAGTTAAAGAACTTGACCTACTAACAATTTTTATTAAACCAAAATCTTGTTCTCTACTACTTCTGTTACTGAAATCTTTTCCTTGTCCTTTAAAAGAACATT
The DNA here is from genome assembly GCF_003668045.3 of Cricetulus griseus. Taxonomy (NCBI): domain Eukaryota; kingdom Metazoa; phylum Chordata; class Mammalia; order Rodentia; family Cricetidae; genus Cricetulus; species Cricetulus griseus. Next base: position 269,400,999 of record NC_048596.1, on the reverse strand, counting down.
CTTTTTTATGTGGTAACTTACTTAGAAAGTTTTGATTTCCATAGATTAATGTTTTCATGTTTTTTTCCTGACTCCCATTTTTTCACTAAATATCTCCCTCCCTCCTTCCCTCCCTCCATCTCCCTCCCTTCTTCTCTTCCTCTGTCCCTCTTTCCCTCTTCCTTCCTCCTTCCCTTCCTTCCTTCCTTCCTTCCTTCCTTTCTTCCTTCCTCCATCCTGAGACAGGGTCTTATAGAGCCCAGGTTGGCCTCAAGCTTGCTATTTTAGTGAGGCTGGCCTTGAACTTATGATTCCCTTGTCTCTCCTTCTCTGGTCCTGAGATTACAAGGAGCATTACCATATCTGGCTTTCAATAATACTTTTGAGTTAAGATCTGGATTGTGCAGATATTAAAATGACACTATAGAGCATTTTAAAGGTGTTATATTGAATTGGATTGTAAAGGGACGACTTCACAGATAAGGAACAGTTATTTCTGATGAAACTTGAAGAATGATGGAGTATGTTCTAAACAAGGAGTCTGTATTTCATTTCTGTCATTTAACAGTTCCGCCTCTTGCTTTATTAATAAAATAAGAATTGTAATTGCTGGTTATGTGCACATGCCTATAATCTCACCTGCTCAGGGGCCAGGTCATTTGAGTTGGAGACCAATTTAGTAATACAGTAAGACACCTTCTCAAAAAGAATAAAGTGAAATTTGTAATTATAGTTAAATTATACATTGCTTCATGTGCTTGTGTGTGTGTACATGTAAAATCAAGAAGACAAGGCCAGGTGTCATTCATCTAGTGTCATCTACCTTTTAATTTTCTTAAGACAAGAGTCTCTTATTATGTAGGCTGGTTGGCTGGCCAGTGAGTGACAGGGACTTCCCATCTCTGCTTCCCAGGTACTAAGAGTATAAGTGTGGTCACCACACTTGGTTTTGTTTTGTTTTTAACATGGTGTTCTAGGGAACCAACTCAAAGCCCAGGTCTTCCTGCTTGCAATGTACGTAATGATTTTGCTGACAGGGCTATCTCCCCAGCCCCATGTCTTTCCTGCTTATGTTGTGTGTTGTCTTAGTCTTTTTTTTTTTTTTTTTTTTTAGTTCTAGTTAGGGAACAAGCTTATTTCAAGTCCCTTCTCCCTCTCCCTCCCCTCACCCCCAAACTTCCTCCCCCACCCCCAGCCCACCCCCACCCCATCCACCCACCACTCCCCAGGCAGGGTAGGGCCCTCAACGGGGGCTCTGCAAAGTCCACCAAGTCTTCCTATGCTGATCCTGGGCCCTTCCTTGTCTCAGTCTTAACTGCTTATGTTACCTAGAAGATAAACTCTCACTTTTTTTTTTTTTTTTTTTTTTTTTTTTTTTTTTTTTTTTTTTTTTTTTGAGACAGGATTTCACTGTGTCACTAGAATGGTCTCCAACTCCTACAGTTCAAGTAGTCTTTACTGCCTCAGTCTCCTGAGTTAGGATCACATGAGATCAAGTAAAAGTTCTTGGCAAATTGAAGATTGCTGACCAGTTGAAATGAGCATTATTTAGGAAAAATGTTAAAGGAAAAAAAAAATGTATCTTTTCTCCCTGAGACCTTTTCTCTCCAGCCTTTTCTCATCAGGGGTTTTATAAATGAATGAGTGAACAAATGCCCTAACATCACTGTGTGACAATGAAATCATTTACATTTATTCCTCTAGAATGATACCTCCTGTTTTACAGTATTGATATAACTGAGAAAATAGTTACATCAATCATTTTTCTGACAGAGCTCCACCTGCTCCTTTCCCCCCATGATTTGTCTCAGCTCTTCCTATGAACTCATGTCCCGAGCCTGCTAAATTACCAGTGGTCATAGTCTCAATTTTGAACATCCTACACTTTGACCATATCTTCAAGTAGTACCTTCAACTACAAATAGTTCCTGGGTTTCATTGAGTCTAATGTATGTTGATGGTACTGAGTTTTACTGTCTCTACCCATGCTTCCTTACAGTCAAAGTTCCCTCTACGGGGATGCTATAGTCCATTGTTCTCATTACTCCTTTGCACAGTCCCTGAATTTTCTGCGTTCTTTACATTCTGGCAAATGGCAATTTCCTCCCTACTCTCTTTCTGACTCACATAGTTGAATATGAAGAAGGATAAACACAACCAGACTGACTGGGCTCATTCTTAGTTCTTGGCTACAGCCTCAAGTATGGCATGGCTGCATTTCCTTAGTCCACCCCCGTTCCCTCTTGCCAAGACTACTGGGTTTTGGGTTTTTTGTTTTGTTTCCTTCCTTTTCTTTAGGCTGTAAAACACCATTTCCCATCATTCTTTTTGGATAATGACCTTGTTTTTTAAACGGGGGTGTTGGATAAGTATTTGTACTTTCACATTATATTTATCCATATCCATAGAAAGTCCCAAAATTGAAATGCTTTGTGATGTCTTTATTAATATGTGATTTTTTAAACTCAAGCAAATCTAAATATATTGCATCAATTGTTCATTCTTTACCATGTCATTTATGAAGGACATAGTATATGAACTGTGCTTTGAAGAACTGTTAGAATTCTATAAGGACGAGGTAAGGAATTCTATTTCCAAGTAAAGAGATACTTAACAGCATAAAGGCTAGAAGTGTAAAGTACCTAGAAATGGTAACTGTTCAATGAGCCAGAATCTGAAAATCTAAATTTCTAAGGAATTTGCACTCTGGTAATGAATTCCTAATTTAATGAAATAGCGTGTTTGTGCTGTGATCTTCATACTGCAATGTTCTTAGCAGAGTCTTGAAGAGGTGAAGTGAATGAATTGTGATTTCATCCCAATGGGCATGTTCAGAGCAAGCCAGCTCTGCTTGAGGCTGGAACCTCCCTGAGAGTTTGCTTTGGAATAATCATATCCTTGCTCTTGTTATTCAGCTAGACACTGTATGTGTGTGCTTAGTACAGCCCTTTATAAATATTAGTACTTAGTTTAATTGGTTCAGTCAAGGTTACACTTTTTAAAAAGTTATTTCTAGCTATGAGACAATGTGCTTGTTAGGGAACACAGAAATAAAGAGAGAATGAAGATATGAACTCCTCTAAAAAGAACAAACAGTTTAGAAGAGGAGACCAACACTACAAAATTAACCATAACAAAATGGGGATAATTAGTGCTGCAGGATCAGGTCTTGACCCTCCTGGGAGAAACAGGGAGGTCTTTCATAGGCATCATTTGAACCAAATGTTGGCATTTTAGGAAAAATGGGTTTAGAAAATCTTACACATTTCACTCTCTTGTTGACATTTTACTTCATTTTTTAGGATTTTATTCGCTATATTATAGTATAGTATCTTTTTAAAGCATTTTTGCTACTACATTTCAATCCCAATACAGCCACTAGAGGTATAATCTAAGAGGCTATTTTCCCAAAATATGTGGTGAAAGCCAAGAGGCAGAGATGGTCTATAACACTAAATCAGGACAAAAAGGCTCTAAAGTTCTCTCACACTTGCTCATGAAGCATCCATTCCACCTCTATTTTATCCTTGTGTTAAGACCATTAGCAGTCATCAAGTAACCTTTTAGAATTAGTATTTAGCAGCATTTTAGAATTATAATCTGTTGCTCAGTGTTGTGAGAAATTGGAAGAAAAGGTTATTCTGACAATACTCTGGTCAGATACTTTGTGGCAATTAGTTTAGGAGCAAAACCCCACAAAAAACAAGGGCCTCTGAACATAAAAAGATTCTTCCTGTTGTCTCCTGGTCTTTGTAAACACTTCAGAAAGGTTTCCCTGTACAGCAACTTTTAGTCTGAAATCCTGTCATTTACTAGTCTTCCTTTTGTCCCCTGTGATACTTTTCCCCAAGAGTGATTTTACTTCATTTTACCCAATGAGTCTCCTCTTAGCCATTTGCTAAACATATTTTGTTACTTTTGTTTCCATATCCTACAAATGCCTTATTCCCTATAACTCAGAGAACATCACAGTAACTCACTGTCAATCATCTCATTTCCCAATCTCTGATTTTTTAACAAAGCCTAAGTGCAGTGCACTGGCTCTAAGTAGTCAAAGATTTGTGGAATGATCTATTTAATATGTTTTATTAAGATTATATCTTGTTAGTAATGCTTCTCTTCGTTAATGTTGATTTCTCAAGGCATTTCACCATGGTGGTTTCTTTAGATGAAAAACAGAGAACTTGGCTATTAACTTTTGTATTTATTTCTCTATATGATATTTCTCACTTATATTACATTGTCTTTTGGAAAAATGGCAGGTGAAGAAGGAAAGTTAAAGCAGAGCCCCAATGTAAATTTTAAGAAAATTATCCATTAGTGTGAATTTTGGATGTAAGACAATAAAAGCATCTTTATCATAACATTTGTTTGAAGAAAAGCACTCTTGTTTTTTAACCAATGTAGGTTTTAATCCAAATTAATAAAATTGAAGTATAATTTACTTAGTTCTGGAAACTTAAAGATAAAGGCATCATAGCATTTTACTATTTTAATGATGTAATTGTTTTATTGGTATGCCATAGAAACCAGTAAATAAAAATTATTTGTATATGTGTTTTTGTGTAAGACAACTTTAATTTTAATTATGTAAAATGTTTTGCTATTAAAAAGTATGTCTTAGATATTTTAACCATTACACACTTAAATCTTAATTAACTTAAATTTAAGTATCCATTAATAATAGGATAAAATGTTCATAACTTTTCTTTGAGAATGATACAAACATTCTAGATCAGTATTTGCCCAGTAGAGAAATTTTGAACAAATGCACACCTTCCCTACAACTGTACTCACCATCACCACTCAGAATTATGGCTCAAATGCATTAGCAGGTTTTTTGGTCATTTAAAATTAAGAACAGAAAACCAGACCCAAGAAACTAAAGAGATGTTGGTTCCTTTAGCACAAGAATCTTCCCCTTTGGCCAGAATTAATTAAAAAATAATCTAATCAAATATTATTTGTTGAATAATTTTAAATGAGAAATTTAAACTCATCTACTGATCTTTTTGCCTAATCAAAAATTTAATGTAATTTTTTTTACCAGATTTGCTTCCCCAGATTGTGCTTATATGATAGCTGCAGTCTATTTTACTATTAGACAAATACAATATACTTTTATAACAGTAGGAATACATTCTTTAAGAGTTGAAAATTATTTTATCGTCATACCTGTTGAAATTGCTTTAGTTTCAGGGATTGATGAATTGGCAAATCCTTTAACTGAATCAGAAATGCCTAAATTCTCTAACGGAGTTTCTTTAAAAGTCCACAGTAACTCTGAGTCCAGCCAGGGCTATCCTTTGAATTACTGTAGCAATTTAAGCAAATACAATCTGCTTGGAAAACACTTGTGTTGAATTAAAATTTTGTAGTTCTTTTCATTATACAAGACTTTGTGGATTCTAATTAAGATGTTTGTGCTCTTGGTCAGATTTATGTGGCTAGCTTCTTTCTTTGCTCCTTAATTTTGGTTTGAGGTGTGGCAAGAATTTCCTCTAATATGAAAGGCAAACAAGACTAAATGAAACATCATGTACTGATTACTGTTTTTATTTTCATTTTTATGCCAAAGAATTCTTCAGATTAAAGTCCACTCTGACCTGGAGCCCAGTGTCTCAGCAATTTAAGGTGGAATTCAGGATTGTATCCGGTCCCTGGGTTGATACAGGCTTATATTCACATTAGTGCTTCCCTTTTTTTGAAGCTAGGAATCAGAATTGGAAACACAGCATTTCACAACTAGTTTACTTTGAAAATGCAGTAGATTGCATTGATTTCACAGATTAAAGGCACAACTTTTCCATTTAAATGGACTACTAGTAATTTTTAAAAGAGAAATGAATTCCCTTGGCTGTGGTAGTTAATATGTTGCACTGTGAAACCATATCTTTAATTTGCCTTTTTCCCCAGTGCACAAAGTAATTTTTATAATGCATTTGTCTTTCGGTGGGATAGAATGAAAAGCCTTTACTGCCTAATCACTTCTATTTTGTTTGTGGATTTAGAGAGTTTCCTGTTGCTGAGGGACCCTCCTTAATAGTTCTAGCTAGCGAGCTTGCTTACTGCAGGAGAAATTTTTTGTGCTAATGTTTTCATAGTTAAACAGAGTTAGCTGTGTCTCCTGGCATTAGATGTTGAGTTTTTTGGAAGGAGATTCTTTCAAGCTTAAGAAGTTCATTTTTTGTCTCTTCAAAATACTGTGTTCTACTAGACTTTATAAGGAACTTACAGGATTTATTTTTATGTCTCAGATTTGAGAAAAGTATACAGTGTTTCAAGGATGCTTTGGCAATATTGTAAACATCTAGTCTATTATTTGAGACTCTGGTATGTGAAACGTGGCAGACCACACTTGGGCCAAGATTCCTATTTGTTACCAGTTTTTCCCATATGTTTTCTATTACTGTCTTTTTTTTCTTAAACCTTGGCCTTTCACACTCAAGAAAAGAGCAAATTTGCATGTCTTTTTTTCTCAAGCATTGTTTGAGTCCCCTTCATGGTTCTTTTAACCAATTAATTAAAAACCAACCATTTAATTTTTAGATGTAACTCTTTATTAGTTGTGTGATTTTTGTCTTAAAATAGTGATTATGAGCCGGGCAGTGGTGGCACATGCCTTTAATCGCAGCACTTGGGAGGCAGAGGGAGGCGGATCTCTGTGAGTTTCAGACCAGCCTGGTCTAACAAGAGCTAGTTCCAGGACAGGCTCCAAAGCTACACAGAGATACAGGTTACTCTTGTAACCTGCCCCCCCCCAAAAAAAAGTAATATATGTTGTTCCTTTTTCCATATTAGGTAGAAGAATATTTGTCACTAGATAGCTAGAACATATTAAAACAAAACAAAAAGTCTAGAAGCTGGGCCTGGTAACACACGCCTTTAATCCCAACACTTAGGAGGCAGAAGCAGGCAGATTTCTGTGAGTTTGGGACCAGCCTCGTCTACAAAGCAAGTTCCAGGACAGCTAGGGCTATTATATATAGAAACCCCATCTTGGTAAACCAAAGAAGGGGGAGAAGCAGGGAGGGAGAGAGCAAAGGAGAGGAAGGGAAGGGGGGGTAATGGTTAGGACAGGTGATAGTTTATGATCACTGATTTGGTTAGGTGGCTTAATTGTAGCAATTGTGGAGAGAAGTCAGATGAATTGTTTAAAAAATCTAAATTATATGATAAGCTTATGATTTTATTGAAACAGGCACAGCATCTCAAAGCTGAACAACATGCTAGTGCTGGCCAGGAAAAGCCTTCCTGATTCAGCCTAATTAATATAATAGGCAAAGGAAGTTTTCATTTATTTGTTAAGTGCTCAGCTCTTTAAAAAAAAAAAAATGAGCACCCGCTTTGTGTAAAGTAATTTAAAACTAAGGACTCAGTAGTAAAAATCTTATTGTCATAAAGGTGGAAAATAGAAAATAAAAGTTTATTGAGTGGTACAGAGTACAGCAGAGAATAAACCAAGGTAAAGGATAAAAACAAGTAAGGTAAGGCAAACTGGCAGTTATGTTACTGTTATATGTGAGCTGGGCAGAACAGTGAAATTACCCTGGTGAGTGGTGGGAGCCGATTACTGCACTGTTGAAATGAGACAGTAGAGGTAAGCAAGGACAACTGGTAAGAGTGATTGATATAGTGATTATGTGATACAAATGACTACACAGTGATTTTTTTGTATATACATAGATTAGAATACATGTGTACATGGCCTTGCTTTGAAGCTGCCAGAGCATATAATCAAAGATATTCTTATAGCAATGAACTGGTAGCCAGATCTTAGTTTCTAACAGCATTCTCCATGGAAAGGTATCAGGGCTGTTCATTGGGGAATTACTGATCTAGAAGAATTAGGAGGAGGAAAGGTAAGATAGACCTGGAACACTGAGAAGCACCACAAAGAAAAGAAGCTCTTTACAGAGAGAGGGATCTGGGAAGATCTGTGCCTGCATCTCGGTTTTGCTATGAACCTGAAACTGCTTTACCCCCCCCCCCAACAAAAAAGTAATGGAAAGATACAAATACAATTTTAGGTAACATATATTTAGTTCTGAATATTGTATGGGAGTAAGCCAAGTCAGTGTCAGAAAAGAGGAACTAATATGGCACAAGCTAAGCATACAGATGAAGAACACAGGAGGTGTCTTTGGAGGGATAGCCAGCACTGGCATCTTAATAGATGTGTACTTGGAAGGACACCTTGCAATGCTCTAAATGGAATCATACTGTTTTGTTTGTTCTAAAAACAAAATTCTTGCCATGTTGTCTAGACTAGCTTCAAACCCTAGGGTGCAAGCAGTCCTCCTGCCACGGTTTCTCTAGAAGCTGGAACTACACATTGTTATTCTTTTGCTTAAATTAGAAATTCAAGAGATGGACATAGACTATAGCGAGCACATTAACCAGTTTATTATAGGGCCGGAGAGCGAGATGGGTTGAGAGAGAAATGGAAGAACAGAGCAGAGCAGAGAGAGTAAAAGGAAGTATGAGAGAGAGAGAGAGAGAGAGAGAGAGAGAGAGAGAGAGAGAGAGAGTAGAGTAGAGTAATGCTGCGGGTTTAAAAAGGGGGAGCTCGCGCATGTGCACTGAGTCCCTAAGCATCCAGGTAATGAGTGATGTAGCCTTAATGTGGCCAGGTGATACAGGGCCCTTTAAGCTGCCTAGGTATCTGCCTGAACCTTTCACACATATCACTCCACTGGCTTGGAGTCATGCTTGCAGAGCAAATACAATGCTTGATAAATGAGCTCTTTCAGATGGGCCCATTTGGGTAGCCCTGTAGTATTCCACTTACTAAGCACCACATTTTACTCAGCAGACGTAACTCACCACTTACTATGTATCCACCCCAGCAGGGCTCTGAAGAACAAACATGTTCATAAGCCTGCCTCTGCCTCCCGAGAGCTAGGATTAAAGGTGTGCTCCACTACCACCCGGCTCATATTGTGATCACTGTTTCTCCTCTGCATATCTTCTAAGATCCTCTCCATCTTCCAACCCTTCCAACTCCATGCCTTCTTTTTCTCACTCATAAGAGGATGAACAGGCAAATAAAATAGACAAAAGTAAAACAAAACTTCCAAAAATAATTTTAAAAAACAACATGAGAAACACAGACATGTACACATACAACCCATAAAAACACAAAAATCAGAAACCATAATATACACGCAAAAGACTAGAATGATAAGGAAAAAAAGCACTAACAGCAATATGAGACAAAAAATACCTTGAGTTCATTTTGTGTTGGCCATCCACTGCTGGACATTCAGCTTCTATTAAGTATGGTTTGTATACATAGTGAGACTCCCTTAAAGTAACTAATTTTTTCCTTTGCTAGCCGTTGTTCATGAAGATAGCCTCTTGGTTGAGGATAGGAGCTCATGTCTACTTCCCTATCTCAGTGCTGCGGCCCACTCTGCTCTTGGATCTGTGTAGGCACTATGCATGCTACCACAGTCTCTGTGAGTTCGTACATGTGTTGGTCCTGTTTCATTTGTAAGACACTTGTCTTAGTTAAGGTTTATATTGTTATGAAGAGACATCATGACCAGGGTAACTCATAAAGAAAACATTTAATTGGGGTGGCTCACTTAGAGTTTTAGAGATTCAGTCCATTATCATGACAGGGAACATGGCAACATGCAGGCAGGCAGACGTGCTAGAGCTGTAAGTCCTATATCTTGCAGGCAACAGGCAGTCTACTAGGACACTGGTTGGTATTCTGAGCATAA